>NC_143262.1:86917500-87117500 GCF_984573655.1 Nuphar pumila
CATTTTTTGTATTAAAAATAATAAATTTTTTATTACAAACTTGCATGTTGATTTTATATTATATTATATTTGTGTTCATGTCATTTCTTATTTGTTTTTGGGTGTGCTTAATATTATTTTTTATGTGTTTCCTTTTCCTTTTTGATGCACTTGCATAATCTCTTCATAACCATATCCCTCCTTCCGCTTCATACTACTTTTTAGCACTTCCCTGCTTTTGCTTCTCACATCCATTTCCTTTTCTGGGAATCATGCTTTTGACTATCAATGCACAATGATAATGTCCAAGCCTAAGTTTATCAGTTGGTGCACATTTTTATTTAAATCTGAACTGGGTCAGGACTAGATAATAATAAAATCTGGTAAAGCAGCTAAAATCTGGGTTGGATCTTGTTCAGTTCAGTATACCTGACTCGCATTTCAGGCGTGTTTCTTGCAAAGATTGTCACCACAAATATTTCAATAATTTGGTCGAAATCTGGTTCGGATCTGGGAATGATGGTCATGGGCCGAACCATGTTGTCCCAATATTCACCTTATTAGTCAAGGAATGGGAATGCCTATACCGTGAAAAGCAACAAGTTTCCATCCCTGAGGCCCACACTGATGCTGGATTGGATAAGTGATGAGAAATAAGTTTCATGAGGGAGGAGGCATGATTGAAAAGTCGCGTGAAAATGGAAAGGGGCCGAGAAAACCGGAGGTTCACATTGCCATCATGGACTTTTTATGGTGTTTGTTTGATCCTTAGTGGGAAAAGCTGAGGCTTTCTTGTCATGTTAGACTTTTCTCATGAGATTATTAATCAAATCTGACTAAATGGTAATTTGTTGGTTGGATATCTAAACCAAACCTGATCGATTGACACATTGACATCCTAGTGAAAACCAAATATTTTTATGTCATTTAAGAGGCATTTTTGTCATCATGCCTTGCTAACGTAGATTTTACGTAATTTAGGTATAAGCACCTAACTTATGGCAGATTTATGTTTTTTTTATGATGAAAGAAAATCCTCAATGGGAACCAAGTCACTTACTAGGCCTCTCTTCCTGTGAGGTAAAACTATGAGTTGAGGACACAACCACCCAGGTTTATGTGTCCCTAGGGATGCACATGAGTTGGGCTCAAGCCGAGCTTGGCATGTCCAAGCTGAGCTCAAGGACAAAGCCGGCGACTCGCGACGATGTCAGAAGAACAAAGTCGGCGAGAGGGCATCGACTGTTAGGTTGAGGCAAGGGAAAACCAGGAGGTTCATTCGAGGGGAGATCGAATGAGAAGCTACAACCAATGAAAGCCAAAACGAAAGGGTGAACTTAGGTTCGATCAAGCTCGACTCGTTTGCTCATTCGAACCTCAAATCAACGTACAAGCTCAGGTCATTTACAACACAAACGAGCCATGAGCCGAGCATTAACTGAGATGAGCCTGAGCCAGCTCAGTTTGTTATGCATTCTTACTAGCCTCTACCATAATAAAGCAACAACAACCCCCACATGATTCGATCCTAAGCCTTCAGCTTGACACAGGACCCTGTTAACATATTTATGTTAAGTGGCTATCGAAACATTATTATTCAAAAAGTAAAACATTTATGCTAGCCCCAAAGGGGTTTGGTGCAGTGGGATGGACCTAAGTTGCTAGGCAGGTGGTCTGGGTTCAAATCCCATGGGTGTTACTCCTTGCGCAGGCTGCCAAAGCATAGTGACTACCTGAGGGCAAGGGGTGAGTCCACAGAGTTTTACGTTGCCAGGATAGTGACCCTAAGTAAAACAAATAGAGCCAGTGCGGCCAATCCTAAGGGTGGTTATAAAAAAACATTTATGTTAAATATTTCAAATCTAAGTAGCTAAATATAAATATGTCACAAGTTAGGTGCCTATAAGTAAATCAACCATGAGTTACAATGTTGTTAAAAGCAGCCTCAATTGATTTAGGACTTGTTTGGAAATTAGGAGCTGGGATACGAGTTAAATGGGTTTGGGAAAAACTTGTCGGGCCTTGCCCCATCTGGAAGGTTCTGCATCTCTTCCATAACGCTTCCATCATCAATCTGTAGTCTTGCATCGCACATGCAGGGTGATATTGATCTATGGAAAAGCCCAAAACTACCTTACGGTGGTCGTTTGGAAACTGGTAACTCATATGAGTGTTTATGCATTTGGGATGGGAAGTGAGGTCCCCACACTTTTGTATTTACACTAAAGAATGAAATCCACAGGTGAGCTGTCAAATCCAAGATTTGATATTTTTCACTTCCTCAAATGACACTTCTTTTCAACCAGAGCCTTAAGAGCACATTTAGAAGCGAGAAAGATGTAGGAAAAGTGATGCAAAATGAAAAAATCGTATAGATTTTTCAACCCTTCTAAACGAGAGACTTTTTTACTGAGAGAGTTTTTCTAAAAAGTACACTTTTTGATAGAAAACATTCTTCCATGGGAGGAGGTGGAGAAATGTTTCTTACCAAAAAAAAATTTTTATTTTTACACTCCCCACCACCCACCATCTCACCATCACCACCACCTTTCTCCTCCTCTCTCTAATTTTTCATATTTTTTCACTATGTTTTTTCATGTTATACAAACAAGCGAAAAAACTTTCTTTTGAAAAACTTTTCATATCAAAAACTCTAATAAGCAAAGTTTTCTTTTCCTATGAGAGTTTTTCTCTCCTCCAAACGTGCCCTAAATGGGGATGATTCAAAAAGGCGCTCATTCAATTCATTTTTAAAATATTTTTAAGGAGATACAAAAACCATTTAGTTTTTTATATTTTTAATGTGTCATTTAATGGCAAAAAGTTGCCGATTAAAATAATGATTTGATTCATAGGATTTTTAGAAACTGATTCACCTAGTGAACCCTTTTTTAACAACATTGGTTAGTTAGATTTTTAGTTAATTAATTAATTAATTTAATAAAATTAATTAATTGAGAGCCTTTCCCTCCTCCAATCCTCCCATAATTAATTGGTAGTTGCTCACATGTTAGGTGCGAAATGGTTTGTGCTAAATGGGGTTTTTTGCCCTTTCGGTGTATTTTTTATAGTTTTGACCCCATAAATGTGTTGGGCATGATCGATTTACGAGGAATCCTGGATCATGTGTTTTGATGGAAAACATGACATTTAGAGCCTAAAAAAATTATAAAGATTTTTGTCGGTTGATTTTTTAAACCTTATAAAAACTATGTGTGTCGGAATCAAACACATCAAGAGTTGATTCCTATAAAATCAAGTACATAGATCACATCTAAATGGTCAGAATTTAAAAATAAATTAAAAAAAGCTGAAAACCCCATTTGGCATATTCATTATACCAATCGCTATATATATACACCAACTCACATATACTAGAAATCAAGGTTGTAGATTCTCAATTAAACCTTATGGATATACTTAACATAGTTTATTTGATAAGAATCATATTTTGGATCATGTTTTTTTTATATAAAAGTAAGATTTTTAAGTCATGAAATTTTGATACATTGTAAGTCGTTGATTTTTAAAAGTCTTAAAAAACATACATATATGTTGTAATCACATCTTCTACTAAATAATGCTTGTACATCATATTTACATGATCTCATCAAGTATAAGAAATTTGACAATCTAAAGCTTCTATTAGGTGGGAGTAGGTACTCCGGGAGCACCCTGTCATATGCGGGAGGGTGTTGTGTGTTCTGCCCCGAAGACAAATTTGTGTGTTTCAGTGTGTACGGAGTAATATCTTGGGACCCGCAATAATTCATATGTCAATGTTATCCATGTTGATTTTATAATAAAATAACATATAAAAAAGATAGATATGCGTTTGACAGAAATATCCTCCCTTAAATAGCTTTGCACATTCCCGCGACTCTTATCATTGTCTGAGTCAAAGTCCATCGACTCCTTCAAATGGACAGTGCCTGAGTTGAAGTTTGTGAAGCATATTCTCAAGAGTGCATCAATGTTAAAGTCTCTAAGAATCAGCCTCAGTCCGAGGAAAATGGTGTAGTGGGCTGTCATTACTAATAAACTTGTTTGCTTGGAGAGGATGTATCCTCAGTTGCACATAGAATCGCTTTGCAATAAGAAATAAACTCGATAATTAATGAACGTTCTGGATCACCTTTTGACAATGCACTATTTACTGTAACAGGAGTTCCCTTTGACATTGCACCATTTGTCGTCGTTTGCTGCCGTCGGAGCATCTTTTGTCGTCGTCTGTTGCCGGCAGAGCATCATTTGTCATCATCTATTGCCGCTAGAGCACCCTTTATTGTCGTCTACTCATGAAAAATAGTTGTACTACTAGAAGAATCGATATTTTGTATATTGTTCATCATGATACCAGAGTGTAAGCGTCAAACTAAGTAAACAGAGAATAACGATTTACAGAAGAGATAATAATAGCAGCATCGAACTGAGTAGACAGAGAGCAACGATTTACAATAGAGATTGGATCATAGAGTAACGATTTATAATATAAATTAGATCAGATAGTAACGATTTACAATAAACATCAGATCAGAGAGTAACAATTTGCAGTAGAAATCAGATCAGAGAGTAGCGATTTACAGTAGAAATCAGATCAGATAGTAGTCATTTACAGTGTAAATCAGATCAAAGAGTAGCGATTTACAATAGAAATAAGATAAGAGAGTAGCGATTTATAGTAGAAATCAGATTAGAGAGTAGCGATTTACAATAGAAATCAGATTAGAGAGTAACGATTTCTATTATAAATCGCTACTCTCTGATCTGATTTATACTGTAAATCGCTACTCTCTGATATGATTTGTACTATAAATCGCTACTCTCTTATTTCATTTTCTACTATAAATGGCTACTCTCTGATCTAATTTTTTACTGTAAATCGTTACTCTCTGATCTGATTTTTACTGTAAATCGTTACTTTCTGATATGATTTATACTGTAAATTGCTATTCTTTTATCTCATTTATACTGTAAATCACTACTCTCTTATCTCATTTATACTGTAAATTTTTACTCTCTGATCTTATTTCTACTATAAATTGATACTCTCTTATCTCATTTATATTGTAAATCGCTACTCTTTGATCTGATTTATACTGTAAATCGTTGCTCTCTGATCTCATTTCTACTGTAAATTGTTACTTTATGATCTAATTTATATTGTAAATCGCTACTCTCTCATCTGATCTTTATTATAAATCGCTACTTTATGTCTACTCAGTTTGACGTTGCCACCCTTATATCTTTTGTAAATTATTATTCTTTGTCTATTCAATTCGACACTTGCACCTTGATATCATGATGAGTAATAATAGACAGGATGTTGATTCCTCTGATAATTCAATTATTTTTCACGAGCAAACAACGACAAAAGGTGCTTCAACGATAATAGAAGATGATAAAAGGTGCTCTGACGACAGTAGACGACGATAAAAAGTGCGTCATAAAAAAAGCTTCTATTACAGTAGATGGTGCATTGTCAAAGGGTGATCCAAAACATTTAAGGCGAAATATTGCGAGGAACTCCTATTATAACAGAAGAGTTTACTTTATCTTTTTTTTTAAATCATCGTTTCACGACCTAAATGACAAAAAGGCTAAAAAAAGGTATTTAAGTTTTTGCAACCACACCAAACTCATACGCTAACTATGCGAACACACGGGGATACGAGCCCCATGTGGCGCTCGTTCGGACCCCGGGAACATAAAACCTGCTTAGGTAGATAACTGTTATTTCCTAGCATGCTCTGCAACGAAAACTTATTCAAATCTTTGTGTTTATTTAATGCTTCCAACTCGTCTTTACTAGTTTTGGTGCTATCTCTGCCCAACATTGTAAAGGCCAAAACCTAAAAAAATCTCAAACGATTGTATTCTAGAACGATGTTTTTATTAGCTCTTGTTTGATGAATTTGATCGGTCTTTCTTACGGTCTTTCTTAATTTGTTTCGTTTCATTTGAAACTTTTAGTTTCGAGGCCGTAAATGAAGATGGTGTTTTGGAGAATCTGATTTCGGGTTGCAGTCGTGATCCTAACGCGTAGTTCTTGGTACCGTTGTTCAGATGGGCTCGAGGTACGTCGATAGTCTTCATGTTTTTTTTTCTTTTGTGGGGCTTTTTCCATCCATCTTTTGTTTTCTTTTGGAAAATAACGAAGTGGGTGTTCCATTTCTAGTTCAAATGATGGCTATTGAATTGGAAATATGTTTGTTATCGTGTTATAAGTGTCGGCTTTTCTTTAGTTTAGTTTTGAAATGTAATTGTTCCTAGTATCTCATCTGATTAGTATTTTATGACTTTATTATGTATCAGAGCAATTTATTGCTATCTTGCTTCTAGAAGTAAGTTCCCCTTTTTTCATAAAAGCCTTGTTTTGCTAGAATTTGATGAACCATGAAGTTGTTGGGGTGCTGAAGATTTGGTTTCTGTTATTTGAGCATGTAATTGTTCTAACAAACAAGGAGAGAATTTGGGTGTGCTGTTTTTTGAGATTTGTCTTTTTCTTACTGTGAGGAATGAATACATGGGTGTAATTTTTTTTCTTTTTTCTGATTTACATGAAAGATACACTTGTGCAGTTATTGGAACTCAGTCCTGTTTTTGCCACTATTGAGTAAATTCAGAAACTGAGTTTGGATGTTCTTGCTGTTGCTCTTTCCTTTGTGGCACCTTTTGAATTCTGGTAGATGTTCAAGAGCTATGTCACACGGATATTCCAATTTTACTCTTGTACCTTATCCCCTTCTATACTAGTTATATTGGAAAGCTTCACAAAAATGGCCATGTCCCCCTATCTGCAGCCGAATAGATTTGGCATATAGATCATGAGCTTGCTACTTAATTGGAGCCTTTGTGGAGGTCTCATGTTCCATACTGAAGCAGATGCCTATGTGGAAGCCAGTCTTGATTTGATCAAATCATGCTTCCTGGGTTCTTAACGTCAGCTATCAGAGCAGTTCATAAAACTCTTTGTATATTTTAATTAAAGAAAGAATGTCATTAATGAGCAATTTCTTCATAAGCTGCATGCGTTATACAACTTTACATTTTTGAAGTTATTGTTTGTGAGGGATACAATTTAAGCAATATTGTGAAAATAAGTAAATTTGTATTGCGTATCTTCTGAGAGCAGTTAATAAAGCATTTATTTTGGAGTATTAGTCTTGAATACGCATCAATTATCATCACACCACATACCTAGCTGCTTCTCGCTCACCAAAGCACACTTCATTTCCCTACGTGGGCTTCCTCTTCCGAGACTACTCAGCCTTCTTTTTTTCCTTCTTATTCTGAAGTCCAAATCTTTCCATAAGGAACACCACTTACCTTGGAGAAAGAAAGGACTGAAGCCCTGAAGTGGATCTGTCAGTCCTCTCATTGGCTTATTGGAACAAAATATAGGCATAAGGACGTGAAATCAAGTATAGTTTAGTGCAGCTAATGCCTTAAGCTGAAAAGCTATGTCAGCAAGCGAGCCTACCAATGTGGACTACGTGAGCCTATTGCTGAAACATGGAACAATTGAAATCTTAAAACAATATGTATGGATGGTATGAGCTGTGTAAACAATACTTTGGATTGGAGAATAACCAGAACCTATTACTCACTACACAAACGGTTTCCATTTTGTTCCTGTGATCCTCTAATCTATATTCTAATTTCTGTACATGAAATTAGCATCTTCAGTGAACATTTGATAAAAGATTATGATCCTGTGATGATCCTAGTTTTTGTTCTGGAGCATGAGCTGCATGATGTCATGCACTTAGTGGCATGGGCAAATGAGTCTTATGCCATCGGATGTACTCCTGAATAAAAGGTTCCGGCAGTTGTGAGGGGGCATGTACCTATGTGCCTGTTATGTTGCACAATCCTACTTTTCCCTTTCCCTTCAACTTTTATGCTGCCAGCGGCCAGCCTCTAATTTTAAGTTCCAATTTCAGTTATGAATTTGTAAGAAAATACAGATTGTTACATATCATTGAGCTAATTATTTTGTAGGGTAACATCTGCATTCTTTAGCAAGAACTATCTTATTTTTATATTTGGTAAAAACATGGAATTCCCTTCTCAGAAAATGAGGAATGCATCCTTAGATGTCACTCTTTTTCACTTTGAACAACAAATTTTCCTGGGAGGACATTGAGCATATTCTTTTTTTTTTTTTTGATAAAATAAGGAAATGCAATTATCATTTCATTCTGAAATTACTAAGTAGTTGAAATGAGTTTTTTTATGTGAATTGGAGGCTATAAAAAGAATGGTCACTGAAATTATCTTCCAGAACTATGCCTTTAGGGGTTCCCCTTGACTTGCCGGATCCAGTTCATGAAAGAAGTCACACAGATGACAATTATGAAGTTTGTGTGCATGGTGAAAGTTGTAGCCTGATTGATCATGAGCAAAATGGAGACATAGGTAAAGTTCTGAGTTCAGCAAGTGGTGGAAGGAAAGCTGCAACCAACAGGCATGTATTCCATTATTAGTAATTGTAGCAATAATGCCATTTTGATGCAGTAGTATTTCATTTAATAAAATGCTAAAAAGTACTTGGTAGCAGTCTAGCATGCATTCCATAACAATAACCATTCAATAAGGAAATCAAATGTTCCATTTGATGTTCATCTGTGTGTGCACGCATGTTATTTGAATATTACATATGAGTAGACAATTTGGTAGCTTTTAAAGTCATATTGGGTCACGATTTGTTATCCAGAATGGTTAATAAATTGCATGGAGCATCATAATTCATACATCATATGCTTGCTTATAAGAGAACAAAGTTTATGAAGAATGATGCCACAACTTGTGTCTCATATAAATATCTTTGATGGGTCACATTCATACATAAACTGGTTACAAGTACAGAAGGTGAATATTAGTATTAACTTGAATAATTCCTATTTCAGTAATTGAAATGGCTTATAAGCAAGCCCCTGAGAAGGCTTAGTTGCTCTAACCCATAATCCCAACAACCCAATTGCAAGAGCGGAGCTCTACCAACTGAGCTATATCCCCCGAGCCAAGTGGAGCATGCATGAAGAAGTCAGATGCTTCTATTCTTTTCCCTGGCACAGTCGGACCATTCTGGACTTGAATCAGAGACCTTACCCATGAAGTAAATCGTCACACCAAAGATCCAACCAATTCGGAAAGAATCATTTATATCACATTTTTTGAAAATATTATGACATTATCATCTCATGATAAAATTTAAAAGGTAAAACATCATGATATTTTCAAAAAATAGGAAGTTTGAAATATCATGATATTGTCATGATATTTTTGTGTTTTATATTTGCATTATCTTTCTATGTTTTGACTTTTTCCCATATTTTGTATCCTTTTTATACTCTAAAATAGAGTTACTGAAAGCTTCTTAGGTAGGTGGGAAGCTCGCTTCCCAGAAACTCGCTTCGGAAGCGCAATACTCCTCGCTTACGAAACTTCATGGGAATCTCGATTCCCCCACGCTTCTTCTATGCTTCCCGTACACATGGTCTATGCATACTATATGCTTTTCTCATGTTTTTTTTTTCATCTTTTTCATGTATTTTCTCTCACTCTTCACTCACTTTTCATGTGCTTTTTTTAAATTAGTAACCATCATTGTTAGATTTTAACAAAAATTTAACTCTTTTACAGAAAAATCATGAAATATAAGAATGATCAATTTTATTTTAGTTTTTATTTGTTTCTTGTTTGATTCCTATTCATTTACCATATTGCTTCATTTTTTATTCATATTTCGCTTTTAAATTGATACTTTGCTTCCCGCTTCGTATAAATTTTAAAATGCCTTGCCTCTCGCTTCCGCTTCCCGTATCGTTTCCCGCTTTCGCTTCCTAGTTTGGCAACCTTGCTCTAAAACCCTTTTTATCAACATTTTTTTAAAAAGTATTATGAAAATCCATTATCTTATTTTTGTATATCTTTTATAGTTTTCCAATTTTCAATGTCAAGATATTCTTGAGATTTGTCAAAATCCTGTAATTATCCTAGGATCTTGCCTTACCAAGATATAGCCAAGAATGGTGTATACGTGGCTAATATTGAAATTGAAATCCTTCATGATTGTTAAGTTCAATACATCGAAGTATGAATATAACTTTCAAGTTTCCAGATGTGGTTTGAGGTAAGTCATACACCTTGTCTCCTATGGGAAGCATCCTATCATCGAGGAAGACATGATTGAGAAATGGTCATGTTGTGAAGAATTTTTTGCCCATGAGCCTTTTAAACTTAGTTAAAATTTATGTACTTGACAAACACCCATATTGATAAAAATAAAGTTGATAGTTAACAAGTATCAAAGTTAAAAGCATGGTTCCACAGTCCCGTTATCATTAACCATGTCAAAAGTTGTGGTTTTTCTCATTTCTTTGCTGCAACTTCTTCCTAGTTAGAAAAGTGCTATTTGTTTTTCATTTGCTCATCAACCTTTCTTTTTTGTGCAACATCTTATTCATAGCTTTGGTTGGATGAGGATGGCCAACCGTGTATTTTTAGTTGTTCTGATCTTAGTGATACTCATAGATGATAAGTGTAGAAGTTAAGGCTCAGAGGATGCACAAAAAACTAGAAAGAGAGAAGAAAGAACTCAGTTAATTCTATTAGGTCTAATCTCCTTAAGTTTAAATAGAGATTAACCAAGATAACAAAATTACATTAGAGTCCCTTATTATGTATAAAATACCAAAAGCAACCTTAAGACTAAATAAACTTTGCTTTAAAGTGGTCGACTTATCTTTAACACTTCCTCTCAAGCTGGAGCATAGATATCAATCAGGCTCAGCTTGCCAAAGCATTTTGAGAAACTGGGCCTGGCAAGAGGCTTTGTAAAAATATCTGCAACTTGATCCTCAGATATCACATGCTTGGTGGAGATATGTCCAGCTTGAACCATATCTCTTATATAGTGCCAATCAACTTCAATATGTTTTGTCCTCTCATGAAATACAGGATTATTGGCTATATATGTAGCTGCCTTGTTATCACACATCATCACCATAGGCGATGAAACCTTCACTTGAAGATCGGCCAGTACAGTTCGAACCCACATTAATTCAGCTATCGTTTGGGCCATAGCCCTATATTCTGATTCGACACTCGATCCAGCAACTACGGTTTGCTTCTTGCTTCTCCAAGAGATTAGGTTACCTCCCACAAATACACAGAATCCTGTGGTAGATTTCCTATCCTCTACAAACCCAGCATAATCAGCATCAGAGTAAGCAACTACCTCCAGGGTACCCCCTTTCTTGAATAATAACCCTTTTCCAGGAGAATATTTGAAGTACCTGAGTATCATCATTGTAGCATTCCAGTGTATCTCTGTCGGTTTGTCCATGAATTGGCTAACCTTGCTTACAGCCAGAGCAATATCAGGTCTAGTAACTGTCACATACAATAACTTTCCTACCAACGAGCGATACTTTCTGCTATCGATGGGTTTTGACCCCTCATCCAATAAATGAACTTTGTGATCCATGGGGATATTTGCAGGTTTAGCTCCCAACATTTCTGTCTCTTTTAATAGATCAAGCACATACTTTCGTTGAGACAAAACCACTCCCTCACTGCTCCTGGCCACTTCTATGCCCAGAAAGTATCTAAGTGGACCAAGGTCTTTGGTAACAAAATGTTTTTGAAGATGAGCCTTTGTAGCTGCAATCTCTTTCATGTTATCTCCTGTAAGGATGATGTCATCCACATATACCACCATAACAGTTAGGCCTGAGTTAGTTTTCTTAATAAATAATGAGTGGTCTGACGTTGACCTATCAAAACCGAACTTTGACATCACATCAAACAACTTTTGAAACCATGCACGAGGACTTTGCTTTAGCCCATATATCGCCTTTCTTAATCTGCACACCTTCTGACACTCCCCCTCAGCCTCGAGCGCAGGAGGTTGTTGCATGTATACTGTCTCAAACAGATCCCCATATAGGAAGACATTTTTCACATCTAGTTGACACAAATTCCATCCCTGGTGAACAACTATCGAGAGAACAAGACGGATGGTGCCCATCCGCACGACAGGAGAAAATGTCTCAAAGAAATCAACATCATATGTCTGAGTATAACCTTTTGCTACTAACCTGGCCTTATATCTTTCAATTGAACCATCTGAGTTGTACTTAATGGTATATGTTGAAACGTGAAGGCCTCCACGTTCACCTGTGCAGGAAAGAGAAAAATGAGAAGAAGAGGCTGCAAAACACGTTTTTCATTATATTAGAGGTTTAATATATAACCAATACACAACCTTTTTTTAGGGTACTAAAATACCCTCTAATAATATACACATTTACAACAGGCATTTAGCACTTTGGATCTGGATCCAATCCAGTACAGAAAACGGGTCCAGACCTAACTTGGGTTAGGAACTAGAAACAACTTCTTTTCAGCCTCCCTCAAGTTGTGCATGGTCCTGGACCATGAACAACTTGCCTTTTAGAAACCAAAATCTGTCCTTTGTCAGTCCTTTGGTGAATATATCTGCAACTTGCTCTTCAGTTCGCACAAACATAGGTTCAATCTCTTTCTCTTCAACCTTCTTTTTGACGAAATGGTGATCAATCTCAATATGCTTTGCTCGACTATGATAGATGGGGTTAAAGGACATATTGATGGCACTTTGATTATCACACAACAGGAGTGAACGAATAATCGGTTCTCCCATCTCTGTTAAGAGATGTCTTATCCACGTAGCCTCAACAGTCGCAGCAGCCATCGATCTGTACTCAGCCTCTATACTTGACCTAGCGACTGCCTTTTGCTTTCTACTACTCCAAGAGACCATGTTGGATCCAATGAAACTACAATAACCAGATACAGACCGTCGTTCATCTGGGTCACCCGCCCAATCAGCATCAGCATATATAATGATTTCATGGCCACCTTTATTTAATTCACTTTTCCTGTACACCAGCCCATCACCAACTGTACCCTTTAGATAACGAACTATTCGCTTAACTGCCTCCATGTGCGATGTATGAGGTTCATGCATAAACTGAGATACTTGATTCACCGAATAGACTATGTCAGGTCTGGTAAAGGTCAGATATTGTAACATGCCCACGATGTTGCGATATCTAGTGAGATCCTCATATAAATCTCCTTCTTTAGAACTCAATTTTTGATGGACGATGCTTGGAGTTGCCAATGGCTTACAATCTTTCATGCCTGCTCTACTAAGAATATCCATCGTGTATTTGTGTTGAGTAAGAGTAAGTGTATCACACGTTTTATCAACTTCCACCCCAAGAAAATATCGCAGATCACCGAGATCTTTCATTTTGAATCTCTGATTTAATATATTCTTTACTTCTTCAATATGGCTTCTGTAGTTCCCTGTGATGATAATATCATCGACGTATATGAGCAGAAGAGTGGTTACATCTCGTTCATTGTAGATGAATAATGAGTGATCTAGAAGAGACCGAGAGAAACCGTGCTTCTGTATTTCCAACGAAAAACTCCCGAACCAGGACCGAGAAGCTTGCTTCAATCCATATAAAGCTCTTTTCAACTTACATACATAATGATTGACATCTTGTTCTGCATACCCGATGGGTTGTTTCATATAGACCTCCTCTTTTAGGTCCCCATGTAAAAACACATTTTTAACATCTAACTGACTCAACGTCCATCCATGTTCAATGGCAAGACCCAACACAATACGAATGGTTCCCATCTTAACAACAGGGCTGAAGGTTTCATCAAAATCTTGTCCTTGTTTTTGTGTGAACCCTTTGGCTACAAGTCTAGCTTTATACCTTTCAATGCTCCCATCTGGTTTATATTTTATCTTGTATACCCATCTTGACCCAACTACATTCCTATCTAGTAGTCTAGGCACAACTTCCCAGGTACCACATTCATGTAAAGCTTCCTTCTCTTCATTCATTGCTTCGATCCATCTTCTAGAGTTTGCAGCTTGATGAAATATGAGGGGCTCATCCTCTTTATTTATAGATGTTAGGAACAATTGAAAATCCAATGATTTTTTTTTATAACTAACCCACTTGTCAAGCGGATGTCGGGCCCGGGTGGATCTTCTGATGTTGTCCAACATATGTGGAGCGGAAGTAGAAGGACCAGAATCATTATCACAAGAAAAAGATGAGGGCTCTTGCTCTTTTTCTCGCCGGGTGTATACAATACCTTTATACCTTACTGGTTCCAAGTTTTGTGTGGTAACCTCTTTTGTTTGGGATACATTTGATGACTCCTGACATATCTCCTTCTGGCTGCAATCTGCAGGACAATCTTCTCTAGCATTGGAGAAGAGTTTTGAATTTAACCATGGATCTTACACCTCAACACTTGGACCTGAACTAGCAATATGAGAACTTGGATCAACAGACTGATTGTCAAAGTTCATCTCGTCAAAAACGACATTCCTCGATATTTTGACGCGTTTGCTCAATGGATCATAACACCTATACCCCTTATAGTCTTCAGCATATCCCACGAACCTACATTTCAATGCTTTGTCCTAAAACTTATTTCTCAATGAGTTGTCAACGTGAACATAACAAACACATCCAAACACACGTAATTCATGGTAGTCAGGATGTATTCAAAATAAAGAGAAGAAAGGAGACTTATTTTCTAAAATGGTCATGGGCAATCGATTTATCACATGAACTGTGGAGTGGAAAGCTTCTGTCCATAGAGTGATAGGTAAATTAGTCTCGTGCATCATGCTCATTGCACTCTCAACAATATGTCGATGTTTTCTCTCTGTAATTCCATTCTGTTGAGGTGTATGTGGGTAAGACACTCTTCTCTTTATCCCATTATGTTGAAGGAAACTAACAAAATCACTGGAAGAGAATTCTCCGCCTCCATTGCATTGAAAATTGAGAATATTGGTAGAAAAATGTTTTTTGACAAAGGAATGAAAATTTTGAAACAATCTAAAAACTTCTGATTTGTGTTTCATGAAGAATATCCAAGTATAGCGGGAATAACTATCAATGAAAATGAGGTAATATTTGCTACCAGAAACAGGAGCAAATGGGGCAGGGCCCCAGACATCAGAACATATGGTCTCAAAAGGCCTTAAGCTCTCTCATTAATTAAATTGAAAGGCAAAACATGACTCTTACATAAATGACAACTAGGACATTTTATTTTACTGGCTTCTGAACCCAGACTGGACTTAAGAATGAAATTATTCGAGACAAGTTTTTCAATAAAATGACGACCACAATGACCCAAACGACTATGCCAAAGAGTTGGCTTATTACATTCAGAGATGGCAAACACATATTTAGAAGGAACAAAAGACGAATTTTGAGGCTTCAAGGATGAATCAACAAAATGAACAACGAAGGAAGAATCTTCTTGGAAGATGTACATGTTGCCTCGTCTCTTTCCCTCAACGAATGTCTCCCTCGTGCGAAGATCCTTGACATAAACAGAAGAGGGAGTAAATTCAACCGAGGCATTAACATCATCAACAAGTTTTGAGACAGAAACAATGTTCTTCTAGATATTATGAGCATGAATAACATTTGAAAGATTAAGAGAAGACTTGGACATGGGTATAATGGCATTTCCAATATGTGAGATGGAGTGATGAGAACCATCTCCTGTGATTATGCTACTCTTACCAACATAAGGATTAAGATTTAAGAGTTTACCCGCATCACCTGAGACGTGTGTCGCTGCTCCAGAATCGACGTACCAAATGCCTTTATCATTTTGTTTCATATTTAAGCCTGCTAAGGCTGCCAATAACAACTCTTTTACTTCTCCATCCTTCTTAGCCTCTGTTTGTAGAGTTTTTCCCTTATTTTGATGATTGAACCAACAATTTGCCTTAATATGTCCTTTCTTATTGCATAGGAAGCAGGTAGGAATAGGTCTTTGTCCCTGTATATTGGGCGTTGGAAGGATACCACGACCACCAAGGACATTTCTCCCTTGTCCTCCCTTTCCTCGAAAAGAATTTCCTCCTCTGCCTCTGCCATAAGTCAGTCCCGTGGCCGACACATCTTGAGTTCCTGAATGAACATGGGTGTCCTCAGAGAACCCTTTCAGGGTCATTTCATACTGTAGTAGCTTTGCACGAAGATATTCAAATTTTGGAAGTTCCGGGAGACACAACAAGGATGTCACCAGTACATGATAGTCCGACCCTAATCCACTCAAGGTCTGCTGCACTTTGTCTTTATCACTGACGAGACATCCCACAATAGCCAGCTGATCTGTAATGCCTTTCATTTTATTCAGGTACTCCATAATAGACATCGAATCTTTCTTCAACATTTGAAATTCTCGCTTGAGAAACACAATTCTTGCTTCAGAGATCTGTGAATATGTCTGAACTAACTTGTCCCACAACTCTTTGGCTGAACAATCATCGGGAATGGCAACAAGAACTTCCTGTGAGAGTGTTGATGTGATGTATGCCACTAATGCTTGATCCCTTTTCATCCAAGCAACATAATCTGGATTTTTGAGAAGAATGATGGATTGTGCCCCTTTATCGTCTGTTTTTCCTGCGAGGTGAATTCTGGAGGGATTGAGACTGATCCATCCAGATGACCAGAGAGATCCTGGCTCCTTATAAAAGGAACAATCTGCCTTTTCCAAGTCAAGAAGTTAGAATTATTCAGCTTTTCAGAGACCAATTGACTAAGAAAGTTGGAGGAAAGGCCTGACTGTGGGAAGGGTGAGTCCATTGGCAAAGAAAAAGGAAAAGAAAAGTCTGAATGAAAAGAAAAGTCTGAATCAAACAAAAATTCAGTCACCCGAGTATCCTGCCTCTTTTTTTTTTTAAACAGACTTATTATATTCGGGTATGACCAGAGAGGTAACTGATTAAACAGTTTTCAAGACACGACCTGAATATCGCACAAAGGAATGTGAAAACGTGAAACAAAATATTGCAAACTGTGGCAGCACAATATTGATCTTTGAGTGTATAGTTTCCAGACTTAAAGCAGTTCAATAATGAATATCAAACGTGGAAGTGGTTTCAAATCTGATAAACATGAAACAGGGCAATTAATAATTCGAAAAACAGGAAACACCACAAGCATTAATCTTAACGACTGAATACGCAGATCTAAGTGAATAAATATCACCTCTGGGATCAGTTAACTGATTATAAGACAATTAGTTCTGAAGAAGATAAGGACACGTCGGCGCTGAGAGTAGAGAGGAAGATAAACAGAAAGGAAAAGAAGAGAACACACGCTGAGAGGTTTTTTTTTTTACCAGATTTGAAAAAGAGAAGGAGACGTACCCAGAAGTCAGGTTACCAGATTTGAAAAGGAGAAGGAGACGTACCCAGAAGTCGGGTTACCAGATTTGAAAAGTAGAAGGAGACGTACCCAGAAGTCGGGTTCTTACCAGGGCCGAAGTAGAATAGAGAGAAAAGGAAGAAGGCGCACGCAAAGTTGAAGTTGGATAGGGGCGATCTTTCTGGAAAGCAATCTCAGGCCCAGCATTCAACGTTGCTTTGATACCATGTTGAAACGTGAAGACCTCCACGTTCACCTGTGCAGGAAAGAGAAAAACGAGAAGAAGAGGCTGCAAAACACGTCAATAGGTTCCATCATGTTTTTCATTGTATTAGAGGTTTAATTTATAACCAATACACAACCTTTTTTTTAGGGTACTAAAATACCCTCTAATAATATACACATTTACAACAGGCATTTGGCACTTTGGATATGGATCCAATCCAGTACAGAAAACGGGTCCAGACCCGACTTGGGTTAGGAACCAGAAACGACTTCTTTTCAGTATATACCCATTTGCATCCAACGATGTCCTTATCCACTGGGGGATCAACAAGGTCCCATGTCTGTTGAGATAGTAAAGTGTCCATTTCATCTTGCATAGCTTGCTTCCACCTGCTATCGAGAATGGCTGTTTGATAACTCAGAGGAATAGTTTCTGCAGATAAGGCTGAGATAAATGCTTTCATCTGATTACCAATTCTAGCATCTGACACAAACTGAGATATAGGATATAAGGTACATTGTCATGTCCCCTTTCGTAGAGCTATTGGCTTGTTATCATCAACATGAATGTCATTGTTATCAGGAACACTTACCTCAGGAGAAGAAGAGGATGGAGGCTCTGGAGGAGGTGGAGGTCTACGCGCATACACCAATGGAGGATTGTGAAACCGTGAGGTAGGTGGAGTTGAAGGTGGAGTTGGATTCGGTAATGGGGGCACCGATTCTAATGGAAAAGGAGGAACATGAAGAGGAAATGAGTCATCTTGATCGGTTTGCAACTGAGCACCAGTACTGGAATAATATGGAATAGACTCCAAGAAAGATACATCCGCACTGACATACTCCCGACGGGAAATCAGATCATAACATCGATACCCCTTTTGATTCTTTGGATAGCCTATAAACATACACTTAGTGGCTTGAGTGGCTAATTTATCACAGTCAGGTCCGAGTCTATGCACAAAACAAACACACCCAAATACCTTGGGCGAAAAAGAGAAGAGAGATACATTAGGATACAGGATTTGCAAAGGAATTTGGTCTTCCACGGACGATGAAGGCATGCAGTTGATCAAATAATAAGCTGTGATAACCGCATCACCCCAATATGAAGCAGGAACATTGGATTGAATCATAAGAGTGCGGGCTACATCAAGGAGGTGCCTGTGTTTTCGCTCAGCCACCCCATTTTGTTGGGAAGTATAGGCACAAGTAATTTGAGGTTGAATGCCATGGTCTCAATAAAATTGCAATAGAGCTTTGGTCTTAAACTCAAGAGCATTATCAGTGCGAATAATCTTGACAACAGATTCAAATTGATTTTTTATTTCAATAACTAATGATTTGAGGATACTAGGAACTTCAGATCTTTCTTTTATTAAGAACACCTAAGACAACTTAGAAAAATCACCAACAATAACAAGGTAATAACGACATTGGGTCTTGGTAGGAATTTTACTGGGACCCCATACATCCGCATGAAGAAGTTCAAACACCTTATGACTGGACTGACTCTGACTAGAAGGAAACGAACTCTGATGATGCTTTCCCAACTGACATGCTTCACACTGAAATGATGTAGTAAACGAAATTTGAGGAATGACACGACGAAGCTTCGACAATGAAGGATGTCCGAGACGACGATGCCACTAAACAAGACTCAAGGAAGAATCGACTGCAGCATAAATGTTTCCCACAGGGTGATGTAGATAGTAAACTCCATTTTCTTCATAGCCTCCACCAATCTTCTTCCCCGTCAGTAAATCCTGAAAATGACAACACATAGGATCAAATATCACTCTACAATTTAGCTCTTTTGTAAGGCAACTCACTAATAATAAACTTTGAGGAAATGAAGGAGCATGAAGGACATTTTTCAACTGCAAGGAAGAGGATATAGAGACATTTCTCTGACCAATAACCGGGGAAGAACTCCCATCAGCTAATGAGACTCCTCGATGTGCAGTAATAGCCTTTAGATCTGAATTTTTTTTAGAGTTTCCACATAGATGTCTAGATGCACCAGAGTTAATAATCCACTTACTATCATGGGGAGAAAGATGGTCTCCAGTAGAGTAGGCCACACCAACAACATGAGGAGGAACTTGAAGGACGATGAGAAACCAACTCCTCATATTTTGCACGTCTAAGAGTGATAGATTCACTAGGAGAATTGGTTTCACACTCCACCTCTAGTTTTGTAACATTAGCTTTTGGAACATTTGGCTTCAATGGAGAAAAACCTGATCGTCCATGTTTATCCCAGCAACGATCTTCTAAATGTCTTGATTTTTCACAATAGGTACATTGGAGTCTGCCTCTACCTCCTATACCTCTTTCACGACCTCTGCCTCTAACATGCATAGTATTTCCTCGTCCATAACTAGATGGTACAACTAAAGCAGATGACTGAGATGCAGGTTGAGATTGTGGAAGAGAGATGACAAGTCTACTCAATCGATTGTATGCATCAGCGAGAGTAGGAACATCTGACCCGGTCAACATTTGAGCTTTTGCAACTGAGAACTCTGATGATAGACCTGTGAGGAACCGAGCAACCATAGTCTGTTCTTGATGATCCTTCTGTTTTGAGCAACACAGAGGCCTGTGAGCATTAAGTCTTTCAAAGCCTGCCTTAACAGAGGCATAGTACTGGGCCAATGATTGATCACCTTGTTGTAAATTATATATTTCTCGTTCAACTTGTAGAATACGACTCACATTGGTCTCTTGAGAGTACGTATCTCGAAGAGTGTCCCACATATGTTTAGCTGTATTGTAATAAATTAAGCCATCTGCAATATGAGATTCAATGCTATTCATAATCCATGACATAACAATGTCATTATCTTCGTCCCAAGTATTATATTTTCCTGTTTTATCATCAGGTTCTGATTCCAGCAGTATATATTTTCTACGATGTCCATACACCGACATCATAAAAGTTCTAGACCACCATGCATAATTAGTTTCATTTAATTTCACAGAAGAACCATAGGAGAAAGGATTTGCAAAGGCTTTATATTCCCCAATAGCCTCATTCTTGAAATCAGATTTTGAGACGTCACCCATACTGAATACCACTTCCTCAATAGTCACCACTAATAGTGCTGCTGCAATAAACTTCCACACTGTGCAAATCCACTAGTATAATAAGTTTTCACCACGACAATAGATCTGCAATCAGATCTGAACCAACCAGACAATTAAAAAAAACTATTGAAGATAACATGTTCTTCATAGCAACCATTTATGAGTGAACCAAAAATAGAAGTATGTAGTTCCACGACTGAACATGATATCTAGTCTTCACCACACTTAGATGAGTCAGATCTATAAAAAGATCCAAAAAAAAACCATGACAATTTAATATAGAGTAACAGAAGTACGCAGGTCCATGACAGAAATTTTAAATCTTCACCACACTCATATCTGTGATCAGATCTCTGAAAAAGTTGCAGATTCACGACTATTTAATGTGAATATTTTTCACACCAAATAGATTTGAATGAACCCAACCAAAATATACATGTCCACGACTGAAAAAACATATTTAATCTCCACTGCATTCAGATTTTTTATTAGATCTGAAATACCCAAAGCCTACGGTCTTCAGAAACTCCACGATACCAAAAAAATTTTACCGTCACCCCCTTTATGACTTCAGCACAGAACCCATACTTGTATCCATTCACTTTGGTCGACAGAGACCCATAACACACGCAACTTTTAGATCTGATTATAGATCTGAGTCATGACTTTTGTCAGATCTCATATCTGTTATCAGATCTGTACCACTCGAGAAAGGAAAAGAATGACACACCTTTTTCTTGATCTTTTCACGTGAACCTTTTTTTTTCGATCTTCTTCACGTGAACTAAAACCCTTCACTCGAACTTTGACGCAGAACTTGAGATCACCCTCCCCAGATCGATGGCTTTGATACCATGTAGAAGTTAAGGCTCAGAGGATGCACAAAAAACTAGAAAGAGAAAAGAAAGAACTCGGTTAATTCTATTAGGTCTAATCTCCTTAAGTTTAAATAGAGATTAACCAAGATAACAAAATTACATTAGAGTCCCTTATTATGTATAAAATACCAAAAGCAACCTTAAGACTAAATAAACTTTGCTTTAAAGTGGTCGACTTATCTTTAACAATAAGAAAAGAGAAAACATGTTATTTGGTTTAATGATGAATTACACTTGATCTTACACTGTGTAATATACTGGATCTTTAAGATGGGAGAATGCTAGAGTATGAGGTGTCTGCAACTCTAATCAATCAGCAACTTAGACGAGAAGATGCAGAACTATTTGAACCTTAGTTGTCAAAAGCGCCGCCTAGGCAGGCCAGGCGCAAGGCCACCACATATGCTTATCAGTCTAGGCGGTAGGGCCCTGTTTTACCGCCTAGGTGGTGCCTAAACTATCCCCGCCTAGGCCGCAGAGACACGGTTGTCTTTTCTTTTTTCTTCTTTCTTCCTTCCCCTTTTTTCCCCTTCTTATTTTTCCTTTTTTTCTTCTTCCTTCTTTTGCCCTCCACCTCTTTTTCTTCCTCTTCCTTTTTATCCTTGTTTTTCTTTTTTTCTTATTTTTTTTCTTCTTATTTTCTTCTTCCTCCTCTCACCCCTCCACTCACTTCTTTTTTCTTCTCTTCTTTTTCTTTTTGTTCTTTTTCCCCCTTTTTTCTTTTTTTCCTTCTATTTCTTCCTTTTTTCCTTCTATTTTATTTATGTTCTTTACATGTATGCTTGTGTTTTTCACACACACACACACACACACACACACACACATATATATATATATATGCATGTGTGTGTTGTGTATCTTTTATATATATGTTTTATGTTCATGAAATTTTACGAATTTTGCAATATGTTGTAGTGAATTACACACTTATACCTCATTCATAGTTACAATCATATTTTTTTACTAAATTTGCTATTTATTGTATCAATTTTTTTTTATCTTTTTGGTCTTGCGTAGGCCGAATAGTCCCACCTAGTCCTTTTAGGGGTCTTCTGCCTAGGCTTGGACTAGCATTTTTGACAACTAAGATTTGAACACCCAAGAAATTTGACAATTTTACAGTATCAAACCATTCAATTTCTTTTTTGACCTTGAATTTATCTGACCACCTCAAACCTCACGCTCTAATAGCCTCTCTCAAGTTGTACATGGTTAACAACCATGGACAACTTGCTTCTTAAATACCAAAACCTGTTCTTTGTGAGGCCTTTAGTGAACAAGTCAACCACCTAATCTTCAGTCCGGACATAGCGGGTCTCAATCTCCTAATCCTCCACTTTCTGATGAAAAAAGTGTCGATCAATTTCGATATGTTTTGTCTTTCTATGTTGAATGAGATTTACTGAAATCTTGATAGCTCCTTGAATATCACACAACAAGAGTGACTTGGGGGTGACTTCTCCCAAATCATACATCATGTGTCTAATCCATGTCATCTCAGATGTAACTGCAACTATGGAATGATATTCAACCTTTGTACGGGACCTCGCAACAACCTTTTATTTTTTACTACTCTATGAGACCAAATTTCTTCCAAGGAAAACACAGTATCCAGAAACAGATCTTCTCTCATCAGGATCTTCTGCTCAGTCGACATCTGAATAAGCCATAACCATTAACATATCTTTATGTGGTGCCCTATTTATGTAGAGCAAGCCATCTCCAACAGTGCTCTTTAAATATCTCAAAATTCTTTTCACACCCTCCATATGTGATGTTCTAGGTTGATGCATGAATTGTGACACTTGATTAACAACGAAACGAATGAAAGTGAGATATTGCAACATTCCAACTATGCTTCTGAACTGTGTTGGGTCATGAAACAATTCTCCATCATTTGTGCCCAATCTCTGATGAATGGGAACTGGGGTTGCAGCAGGTTTATAATCTTTTATGCCCATTTTATTTAGGAGATCTATCGAGTATTTGTGCTGAGTTAAAATAAGGGAATCAACTTGCCAATCTACCTCTATCCCAAGAAAATATTGTAACAAACCAAGATTTTTCATCTAAATTTTTTTGTACAAGAACCTCTTCACTTCTTCAATATGTTCACTACAACTGCCTATAACAATTATATCATCAACATAAATTAGTAACACAATGATAAAATTTTTACCTTTGTAAATGAAAAGTGAATGATCTAATGGGGACAAAGTAAAACCATAGCTTGAATTGCAACCAAAAAACTCTCAAACCAAGACCTTGAAGCTTACTTCAGTTCATAAATAGTTTTTTTTAACCTGCAAATATGAGTTTTTGAATCCTTTTTACTATACCCTGGTGGTTGCTCCATATAAGCTTCCTCAAGATGCTCATGTAAGAATGCATTCTTTATATCCAACTGACTTAGTTGCCACCCATGATCAACTGCTAGAGAAAGGATGATTCGTATAGTGCCTATTTTGACAACAGGACTGAAGGTCTCATCATAATCATGCCCATACTTATGAGTGATTCTTTTTTCTACTAGGCAAGCTTTATATCTCTTGATAGTTCCATCGAGTTTATATTTTATTTTATAGACCAATTTCAAACCAACTACATTTTTATCATGCGGTCTTTTCACTATCTCCCATGTCTAGCAAGACCTGCATTTCTTCATTCATAGCTTCTATTCACCTATTTTACTGCATTGCATACTGAAATGTTTTGGGTTCTTGCTGCTATCTGATTTGAGTAAGGAAGCACTGAAAATCTATGCTGAAATTTTCGTAACTCACCCATCTTTCAATCGGATGTCTCACCCTACTTTATCTTCTTATTTGACTGAAGTTGTCTCTCTTGATCTGATGATTGTTGTTGTTCTTGCAAAACCATCTGGCTTTGATTGCGCCTTGTATAAATGCATTTCCTGGTGAATCTTCTAAGACATCTTGGCTTTGATCAGAAAAAAGATCTGACTGCTATACCCTATCATTCATGGCTGAAAATAGACTATTATCCAGTCAAGGCTGATATACTTCAATATTATTCTTGTCCTAGAAAACATAATGGTTGCAATGATATTTAGAAAAGTTGCACTCATCAAACACAACATTTCTTGATATTTTAATTCTGCCTAACTTGGAATCATAGCACCTGTAACCTTTGTAATCATTAGCATATCCAACAAAACGACAAACATGGGCTTATTCTGAAATTTGTTTCTCAACTAGCTGTCCACATGAACATAACATACATCCAAATGCCTTTAACTCATTATAATTTGGGTGCTTCCCATATAGCATAAAATAAGGTGAATTGTTCTGCAAAAGTTTCATGGGCAATCTATTTATGACATATACAACCTATGTCACATGGACTCTTCTAACAGGTCCCCACACCCGCGTCGCACCCGCATCCAGGCGGGTGCGACACTTGGACACAACTTCCTTTATGTTAGGTGAAGCCAACCACACTGAGGTCCATTTTTATCCAAAAGTAGATTCAGTTAATCCTAATCAAGTCCAGTTTTTTCTATATTATATATATAAATACATAAATGCACACAAATACACAGTGTTAACTTAAAACTGTTGCAGCCAAGTTTTTTTAAAGTGTCGCATCGCCGCATCCGCACCCTCACCTATGTGACATAGTATACGACTGTATGAAATGCCTTGATCCATAACTTTATGGGGACTTTACTCTCATGAATCATGGACAACACACTCTCTACAATACGGCGATGCTTTCTTTCAGCAATGTCATTTTGTTGAGGTGTCCACGGGCATGAAACTCTTCAACTAGTTTCATTATTTTGTAAAAATTCAACAAATTCTTTTGATAAGTATTCACCACTGCCATCACATTGGAGATTTAAAGTATTTGATGAAAATTGAGTACACGTATAGGCTCAAAATGTTTTAAACACACAAAAAACATCAGACTTATGCAGTAAGAAAAATATCCAAGAGTAACGATAATAGTCATCAATAAATGATACATAATATTTGCTACCAGAAGAGGAAAGAAGTGGAGATGGTCCCCAGACATCAGAATGAATAATAATAAAAGGTCTCAAAACTCTTCTATTATATGAATTAAATGACAAAACATGACTCTTACAAACTTGACAACTAGGACATAGACTATCACAAGACTCTTCAACCAAGACAGATTTGGGTAAACTAGTCTTTCAAGAAAAACTCCACCACAATGACCTAAGTTACTATGTCAAACATTTGACTGACTGGACTTTGAAATATTGAAAACACATGCAAAGGACTCCGACTTTGAGTGACTATCTAATGTAGCTCGAGCAATCAAGGGATCTTCTTTGAAGACGTACATGTCACATTTTTCTTCCTCAGCGAACGTCTTCTTCGTTTGAAGATCCTTGACATACACAGAAGATGGAGTAAATTCAACATATGAATTGAAGTGTGTAATGGGGTGACATCTACCATCTCTAGTAACAATGTTATTTTTACCAGAATAAGGAATCAGTTTGGAGAATTTACCTGTGTCGCCTGTGACATGGCCGATAACTCTCGAATCAACATACCAAACACCCTGATCGTTTTGCTTGAAACTAAGTCTGAAAAGGGCAACCAACAAAAGCTCCTTCTCAGGACCAATTTGCCCCTTGTTTTGCCCTTAATCCTTAGGTAGATATTTGCCTTTAGCTTCATGATTATACCTCGAATCATCTTTGAACCAACACTTTGATTTTACATGTCATTTCTTCTTGCACATGTAACATGTAGGAATGTTATTATTGAATGCACCTCTTCCTTCTGGAGGGATATTGGGGAGTAGGAAGAATTCCTCGGTCTCCCTGATTGTAACATCTGCCTCTACCACGTCTCCACGTCCACGACCTGAAAAGGTTCTTGTAAATAATACATCATGGAAATCTGCTTTAGTTTTTTCTACATCTGACATTCCCTTCAATGACATCTCATAACTGAGGAGTTTGGCTTTCAGGTCATCAATAGTACAAACGGTCTCAGTATACTGTATAGTAGTGCAAAACACATGGAATTCAGGTCACAAGCCAACTAGAGCTTGTTGAATTTTGTCATTCTCTGACACTTGACATCCAATTAACGCTAGCTGATCTATAATTGACTTGATCTTGGCCTCTGAAATCTGTAAGTATGTCTCCTGTAATGTATTTCATAACGTCATCGCAGTGCAATCATATGAAATTCCCACAAATACCTGCTCAGATAGGGTCAAAGTGTTGTAGGTCACTAAGGCTTGATCTTTTTTCATCCATTTGACAAAATTTGGATTCCTAAAGGTCCTTGTTGCAGTTACAACCCTTTGTCATCTTTATCTTCTTGCATAAGAAACTCAGATGGAGCGACAACTGAACCATTGAGGTGACCAACGAGATCCTGACTCCTAATAAAAGGAATAATTTGTCTTTTCTTGGTAAGGTAGTTGGAGTTATTCAGTTTTTCATAAATTAATTGGCCAAGAAAGTTAGCAGAGATGGATCTTAAAGAGGAACTTGAATCCATGACAAGAATGAAGAATCAATGCAAAAAGAACAAAATAGGGCAACAAATAATTAAAGAAGAAAATGAGATAATCAATAACTCCGATGCAGAAAAGAACATGAACAGTAAATCAGATATGCCGCTGCAAATAGAATATCTTAATGAAATCACACGTCAAGGTCAACTTAGAACCCTTTTTTTTTGTTGAATGATGCAAAACAGGAATCACTGGCCTTAGGTGACATTAATATATTTTTTAGATCTGATATATTTTTCATATCTGATAAATCTTGTTTGACCAGAAAGATACGACACAAAACACAAACGAGCCAAAATTTATAAAAGAGATTTCAAATCCAAGATCTTAGGGAGAAAAGAAAGTGTCAAGAAATACACAGATCTGATTT
Source organism: Nuphar pumila (assembly GCF_984573655.1). Taxonomy (NCBI): domain Eukaryota; kingdom Viridiplantae; phylum Streptophyta; class Magnoliopsida; order Nymphaeales; family Nymphaeaceae; genus Nuphar; species Nuphar pumila. The sequence continues at coordinate 86,944,845 of NC_143262.1, forward strand.
GAAGGGGAAAAAATAACAAGAAAACGAAGATAAAGAGAGATTATGGAATCAAGAAATACACAAATATGATTTAAGAATCAAGAACCCAGAGAAGAGATACAGATTTGAGAGAAAAGAAAAAAAAAGAGAGGAAGAGAGAAAAGAATAGAAGACTCAACTGTTATCTGGAGAAAGAAAGATCGAATCTTGAAGGTCACCAATATTTTCTAGCCTCACTTCAGATCATGGCTCTGATACCATGTTAGATTTAAGTTTTCTGAGGTTTGGCCTGAATTCTCACGATTCCCAATATGGGAAAATCGTGCTTCATTGTGATTATTTATATTCAATTTACACTAAAATACATCTTTACTGAAACACCCTTATTAACACAAAATACAAGAAGACTAATAAAGGGTATTTTAAAAACACAATATATAATAAAATACAATAAGGAACTAGGAGATGTGAACAGTAACATCATGAACAGTGACATGAACAATAAAGTTGTGAACAATGACGTGAGTGATATTGATCTGGATCAAGATCCAGATCCGACCACCTCAAACCTCATGCTCTAATATGGATTGGGTCAATAGAGGCTCCAACGGTAGCTTGACTAGGTCAAGGTCCAATAAGTTCGGTTAACACTCATTAAATGAGTCAGTCAAGGTCTAGGGAATAAAAACGTCCCAAGTACTAAAAGTAATGGTCGACGGTCAAGACAAGACCAAACCAAACCAAACCAAACTAAAGCCCAAACCTAAATCCAAGTCCAAAGTTCTAAGTTCAATTGACATGCCCCCAATGTGTCTTGCCTATAAAAGCAACTCTACAATATTTAAAGCCAAGTGAAGTTTTCACACTCTTCAATGTAAGGCTAACTTTTGAAAGGTTTAATAAGCACACAAACTTAGGTAAATATAGGACATGAGTAGGCTATACTAGGTTCTAACATAATAGTTTTGCGACAAAACCTCAACATATTGTCCATTAGTCATCTTTTTCAAATAGTAATAATAATGATGATGATGATGGTTGTAATGAAATTATAAAAGGTGCACAAATAGATGCTACTATGGGCTTCCATGTAAAGCCCACGAAAAAAAATCAGACCCGGGTCGGACCCGGATCCGACTCGCGGACCATCTAGGGTTATTGGGGTTGAGGGTTTCTTTAAACCCTTCTTCCCTCCTGCGCCGCACTTCCCCCTTCCCCCTCTCGTTAAACAGGGAAACCCATGAAGGGTTTCCTGAATTCCCCCTCCCCCTCCGCCCCCCCCCCCGTTAAACAGGAAAAGACTAGAACACGATTTTGCCAAAAACCGAATTTGAACATGTAAAACTCAATTTTATGAAAACTGCTCAAAACCAGGTTTTTATCATCAAACTCGCTTGGATCTTTTGCAAAACCGTTAACCTAACATGTTGACCACTAACTAACCTGCTAACCTAATATAAACATTAGTAAAGCTACTGATCGACCACTAAACCTAACCAAAAATCAACACAAAACCAAGTCTGGCCGACTGTTTGTGGCAGACCAGGCCTGGCCGACAGATTGGGTTGGGCAGACTGGCTGCCGGTTTTCAAAAAAAACTTTTAACAAAAATAAAAATTAATTGTAATGCTGAAATAAATGCAAAAACATATGCAAAAACGTGACCCTCAACTAAATATATGCAATGCAATATGCAGCAAAGAAGAAAAACAGAATCCCTAATCTATATGCACCTAAACTAAAGAAGAGCTAGGAAAGAACGTACCTTTCGGCACCTCCGAGGAGCTTGGGGAAAAAGAGAGTGATCTATACCTGTTCACGCACGTGGCTGCCTTTCTTAGTCGAAATCCACAAGGTTCACCATTCCCTCGATTGTGCATCACCTTCTTTGCCGAGCAACGGATATGGGAGAAGTGTGTGGGAGAAAAGAAGATACCGACTAGGGAGAAAGAAGGGTTTGGCCAGCATCATGGCAACATCTAGGTTGGAGAGAAGGCTATGATGGCACAACAATCGAGGTAGGGCATGGCGGCACCTTGGGTAAGAAAGGGGAAAGAGGGGGCAGCAATTCCAAGGAGGCAAAAACACCCTCTCACACATCCCAATGAAGTTTAAACAGGCTATTCTAGGGTTAGATGGGTAGTTTTGTAAAATTATTAAAGAAATGCTTATTTTTTTCAAAATTTACAAAACACCTCAACTCAATAACTATTTTTTTAAAACAATGTTAGAACTTATACTTTTTCTAAAGAGTGGTTGATGCCCCACTAGGGGTGTTTAGGTATTTTAGGCCCTCTTAAAATGGATCAAATCTCAAATTTTGGATTTTGACTGGTACTTAGTACTTACCTCGGGATTTGATCCAAATACCTTCAAGCTACTCTGAAAAGCTCATCTTAACTCCATTTTTTGCAAAATTTGAACCAACACGTAGAACAACTAAACATGAGCATTTAAACATTAAATATGCACAAGATCATGCATAAAAATATATAAAAATATGAGTAAAATATGCATGATCAAATTCTCTCATGCTTATTGTTTGCTAGTCCTCGAGCAAACTTTATTCCTAAACTAATGAAAGCAGAACAGGACATACAAAGCAAAAGCCTAAATGCAAAAACTAATATACAATACCTAACTAGCCTAACTCACTTTCGTAGGAATCACGATTGCATTTAGCATATGGAACAAGCCCTTTAAGCTCCTGGGTTACCCCCAATTGACGAGTAAGGTCTCGTGAGGGTTTGCAGTGATGCTAACCACAAACATCTCTATTATGTATGTATTCAATCTTTTTCAAAAATATTAGGCATTCAAGAAAGCTAGTTTAGACATATTTCATGAAATTGCATTCTCATAACAAATTAGAGTCAAATCACCGAGCACCCCTCTGGAGGCCAACCGAGCTCCCATGTATTTTTGTTCAGGAACCCCTATCATCGGCAGTCTTCTCCCTCAGGTAACCTCCTATCCCCCCCTTCTCGTTGCTCTCTTTCTCTCTATGAAGGGCGCCGACAGGAGGTTGCCAACCTCTTGCCTTCCACTCTCTAACGGGGGAGGGGCGTAGCCCTTCCCCCCTTTTTTTTCTCTTGCTCTCCTCTCTAACTTTCTCTCTCACGCGGGTTTAGCCGGCAGGAGGGGCACCCTTCTGCTGTCGCCTGTGTTCGGCCGACTGACAGGGGGTGGTGCCCCCAGCCACCCCCCTTCTTGTTTCAATCGGAGGGCAGGGGCGCCACCCTTGCCTTTTGTTTTCCGGTTGACAGGCAGGGGCAACGCCCGTGCCTCCTGATTTTTAGGCAGGCAGGGGCGACGCCACTGCCTCTTGTTGTTTTTTGGCAGGCAGGGGCGACACCCCTACCTCGCCTCCTCTTCTTTGTTAGCGGGTAGGGGCAACACCCCTGTCTCCCCTTTTCGATTAGCAGGCAGGGGCGATGCCCCTGCCTCCTTTTTCAGGTTAGCAGGCAGGGGACGACGTCGTTGCCTGTTCGCCCCCCTTTCTTGTTTCCCCTGTCCCTCGGCTACAACAGGGTGCTGCAGCTGAGACATGTCACCGAGCTGGGCACGACTTAAACCAAGCCCAGCCAGGTTCTCTGAATCGGAGGATCGAGCCTATGCTCGGTCTTGTCCAGAGTAGGGGCCAGGCTAGGCTCGGCCTGACAATTGAGCCTAGCTCGATTCACCCATCGCTTAAGCCTGACTCAGCCCGATCGGCTAGAACCAGGTTCGGGTTTGACCCATGCAACACAAAAACGTTTCTTATTTCATTAACTTAAATTGTTGCATCGTTCTCTTTGACAACATGATAAAATTACCCTTTTAGAGCCCCCATTGGCACAACGGACGTGGCACGCGCAGCAAGGCATATGCCTTTAAAGACCTATGCTCGGAATTGTCTGCGAGGTTGACCATCTTTGAGGTAGGAAAAAATTGCACAAAGGACAAGGGACAAACTAAATTAAGCATATAATATTTAATCTGAAATATATATATATATATATACGTTTTTAACTCAATGATGCAGTTTTGTGATCCTTGTCCTTTCCTTTATGTCATTTACTTTGATGTCGCACTTTAGTGCACAGGCTACTACTTACGCATTTAATTCAAGGACGCAGTTTTGTGATCCTTGTCCTCTTTCTTTTTTTTGTCATTTACTTTGCCGCCGCACTATTACGTGCACAGGCTATTGCTTATGCATTTATTTAGCCAAGGTACAGTTTCGTACCTCGTGTATTGATTACGCAATTTATTTAGCTTGATGTGCATTTTTTCACATCGAGTGCGCTTTATGTCATTTATTTTACCACCACGCTATTACGTGCATTGTTTATGCAGTTTATTTGGCCGATGTACGGTTTCGTACATCGTGCATTGCTTATGCAGTTTATTTTGGCCAATGTACGGTTTCATATATCGTGCATTGCTTATACAGTTTATTTGGTCGATATACAGTTTCGTACATTGTGCATTGCTTACACAGTTTATTTAGCTTGTGTGGTTTCATACATCGAGTCTCACTTTATGTCATTTACTTTGCTACCGCGCTAAAATGTGCACAGGCTTACGCTTATTCTTAAAGACGCAGATTTGTGCATGCTCGCCTAGTCTTTTAAAAAAGGAATTTCATGCAAGATTTAAATATTTGAAATATCCGTTGTTTCGAAAAGCAAAAATCAAACTTTTGGCGGTTGCACATTCACAACCAAGTCTTTCCCTCAACCCCACATAACCTTAAGACATACGTACGATCGTTCGTTTTGATATTTGATAATGACTCGGATATCTCTGACCAAGGGTACGGGACGTTGAGATTTTCTAAATAGAGTTGGGGTTTCTTTTTGAGAAACTTATACCCCTCTCGTCGTAGCGGTACTATCAGACATGCACGGTATGTTAGTACTACGATGATTGGATGGATGAGAGTTTCGTGGCGATCTTGTATCGTGCAAAGTGCACAATGATATAAAAATGTTTCGAAAGATCAATTCATATCAAACTAAACTAAAATGGTTACATTGTAATATATGTATTTATTTTTGCAACCTAGTGGGACACACAAGAATGTATCCTATTTGTACCATTTTTTTTACTTGCTCTTTTTTCAAAAGACAGGTTACGCATGGGCACTAGAGTTTTAAAGAAAAGGGATTCCTTGCAGGAATCCAGTTTCCAAATACGTAGTTTTGCAAAGCAAAGTCTGCACGCTTATAGGTTGTGAAATTGCAACTAAGCTTTCCCAAGTCAGCGCATTTTGGGAGAAATGTTTTACAACTTCGGTTTGGGTTTCCGTTATGACTCGGATAACCCCAGTTGGGGGCATGAGCATGTGCTTGGGCAGGGTTCTACTGAGAAACCCATACCCTGTTTATCGCAAACAGTATTGCAAGACATGCGCAACATGCCAATACTACGATAAATAGATGAGAGATCCATGCGACCTCGTATCGTGCAAGTTGCACAAGGATGTACAAGTGTTTCAAAGACTAGATCATGTCAAACTAAATAATATAATTGTATTGTTTCTTTTACAAAACAATGGAGTTGGGGTTTCTTTTGAGAAATCGATACCCCTCTCATCGTAGCCGTACTTTTAGACATGCACGACATGTTAGTACTATGATAATTGGATGAGATGTTCGGGTAACCTCAAAGTGTGTGAATGACACATTGTGGAAATCACATAATGGTGATGATCGCCTTCACAAGCAAGATGCTTGGGTTGGTTTGAAAGACCAGAGCATGTAGAATGGGTCTTCAGTTAAATAAAACCTGACGCACCCATTCACCCCACTGTTTTTCGTCAAGAGGATGGGATGGTACAAAAACTCGGATGGATAGGTTGTTAACAACCACCCCTCGAGCAAATGTGTCGGTGTTCCCAGTCATCGGAGTTAAGGGACGGGACTACCAAAAATTATCCTAGGTGGTAGATCCCATGGACTTCTACAGAAGTTGTATGTATCCCTTGAACGAGTAGCCTTTGGGGAATCCTCTCTCAGTCACCGACCGTCCTCTTAGGAGCAAACTCAGTTAGCTACCCGGGGTATAAAAAATATATAGCATAATAAACCTCCAGATTAGTTTATAAGTTTCGCGTCTGTGCGTAACCACATGACAACTAATATCGAAACAAAGTTATCTTGCTCGCATCACTTGTTGAATTGCGTATCATGTATAAATTAACTGCATATGCTAGAATTGTCTACATTACTTGTTGAATTACGTATCATGTATAAATTAAATGTATATGCTAGAATTGTCTATATTACTTGTTGAATTACGTATAATGTATGAATTAAATGTTTATGCTAGATTTGATCTATATTGTCATACTTGTGCACCTACCAGTTTTTCATGAAACTGACCCATCTTATCGGTACGGGTGATAATTAGGTCAGTACGGCATGCGATGACACGATAACGTGATGGTATCAAGATGCGACTCTTTCTCTGATGTTTCACTTATGAGTACATTTTTATAATTTTGTATAAGGGTTTCTTTGAAAATTCTTCTTTTGTATAAACTCTAAATTACTAAAACTGTATTTTGACTTTGAATGTACGGAGTTTCAAATATGTTGTGTAAATGAATGGTTTCGCAAGTAATGCGCCCAAGGTCCGTTGACTTGTTATTTCAAAAACACCATTTTCTGCTGAATTACTAATGAAAACTCTGATAAAAGAATGATTACAAAGTTTTCAAACTTTTTGTAAAAAGTTACTAGTCCAGGATTTTGGGGGCTTTACATCGGGAGACGGGTCGTAGCGTCAGGGTTGGGAGGAATAGGGTAAAACAATTTTTCCCTAATCCTCTTCAACCCATTTCATCGAGTTTTTTTTTAAAGTCCAAAATTTGGACATTTATGACCCTGGGTGCGTTGACCACACCCAGGGTCGGGTTGACCACACCGGGTGCTGCATCGCGTCGATGCGAGTGCGGCACCTGGTTGGCCGAATCCCTATTACATAGGTTCCAATAGATTTGGAATCTCTATTGGTTCCGCTCTTGTTCTCATGAGCAACATCTACCGTCACCACCCTCTTCTCATCTTTTCCTTTGAATTTAGGGCAATAGGGCATGATGTGCCCCAGTTCCCCACAATTATGCCCAATGATTTTTTCCCCTCACATCATCATATTGTGGCCTCCCAAAATTATGTTTGGTGAAGGATGGATGCTTATATGCATTTGTGTTGGCACCTGGTCTAGAGACGGCCAACATATTATCTTTGGTCTCCTTGGATTTAGACGTAGTCTTTAATTTTGTTTCTTCCATGCATACTTCAACTAACACTTCATGCAATGGTGGAATTTTCTTAAAGTGAATGATGGTGACCCGAACTTGTTCGAACTCGATCCTAAGACTCAGTGTTGTGAAAAGCGTTGAGTGACAAGGCGCTCCACCAAAATCTGAGGTGAGGCGTAAAGCGTAAGCCTAAAAAAAATTAACTTAAAAAAAATATAACAAATATCTAAAATTATGAATAAATAAAAAATGCTTTATTGATGAAGCAACAACCAAGAAGAAATAAAAAAATATCAAATAAATACTAAAAAAATATGAGATTAACATGTAAAAGTAACATTAATGAACAACTTAGATGAGCATTCATTCAATTCTATATAAGCCATATAGATGAACCTATACAAGAATTAACAGAGTTGAACAACAATTATTCATGGTTAGTTCGGCCACAATGAAATACGTCCATCGTGGATATAGGCATAGTAGCTGAACCATGGTGTTCTATTTCTTCTCTCTTTCTCTACTGTTTTGATTTAAAGGCATGGATCATTTCCTGCCATAAAATTATGACAATCTGACTCATGCATTGTGAGCCCTTTTGTTTGTGTTTGATAGGCGACTCTATTTTGTTGAAAAGAAAAAAGAGCCTCACAAACACTGACAACTGCCGGGTTAGGGCTGCTAACACAATCAGAGGTACTTTGGATGTCGTTCATCTTAAAAACGTACTACACCCATCAAAACAATAAATAAGCTTATTGCAAGATATTCATTTTAAACCATTCCAATGTCGTCCATCCTAAACACACGACATCAGAAAAAAATAGTGAGGCCCATCCAAGTGACGGGCATCTCATTGGTACAAGTATTGGATGTCGTCCATCTTGAGATCAATGACATCCAGAAGTGCTCTGACGGAATACCGTGAGCACATTCTGACCTGATCCCCTCTCGTCGGTGGGTCAAGGTTGGGCCGTTGGGTGGCATGGGCTCTAATTAAAATTGCATTGGATCGGTTCGGGTCGTCCCCATGTCCCACAATATATGTGTGTGTGTTAAAATATGTAATCTCATGTAATATCTCATATGTAATCTCATAGACATGTAATGTTTTATCTCCTTTCTAGTTAGGATTTTTTGTTTAATTAATTCTAGTTAAAATACAACTAGAATTAGCCAAACCAGTCCATCATTGGACTGATTTGGCCTTTACCTTTTTGACTAGTCAAAAAGGTACCTTTTTGACCAAGTCAAAAAGGTAAATCCAAAAAGAGCTGTTGGACTCCCCAACAGCTCTATTAGAGCCGTTGGAGAATCCAACAACTCTCTTAAGGCTTCTCTCTACCTTTCTATAAATATGGGGCTATTCCCCTTGTAAAGACTTACTCTTGTTTTTGGGTTTTTATCTCAAATCAATAAAATTGTTTATTTTTCATTTTTATACCCGTTTCGGGTTGTGTGTATTCTTAAGTTCTCTTTGTGAACCTTTGTGGTTCTTATGATGTATTTGTGAGAACTTGTTGAGAGACATTTGTTGTAGCGTATTTTTCTCTTTCTTACATGGTATCAGAGCAAGGTTGGTGGACGTGTATTGGGAAGCGTGCCATGCAACTACTCTTCAAGAAAGTGAAGTCTCTTTGAAGGAGTGCTCGTGTGTAGCCTTGAAGGGCGTAGAAGGCTACTTATTTTCGATCTTTGTGGTTAAAATATTCCTCTTGCCACTTGCTTTTCTTCTTTCCCTCACATTCCCAAGCTTGTAAAATGGATGACAATGATAATGTCACCATTAAGTCCATAAAACTCAACGATTCAAACTATGTAACATGGGCTTCAATCATGAAGCATCTTATTTGGGGAAAGGGTCTATGGGGCTTAGTTGATGGAACCGATAAGGAACCTAAACTAACGCTCACTAAAGAAGAAGGTGGAAGAGAAGTACCTCTTTTGGAGGTGGAAAAAACTAAGGCTATCTCCACATATGAAAAGGAATGGAAAGAATGGAGAATGGGTCACGTTACAAGAAAAGGTTCGGAATATGGTTCAAGGAGAGAGAAGTATTAGAGAATACTACAATAGCTTATCCGAACTATGGGAAGAGTTGGCTCTTCTTGAACCAAAGTGGCATTGTCCACAAGACATTGAGCTTCGCCAAAATCAAGTAAACGCGGAGCATTTTTTTCAATTTATAAATGGGTTGAGACCCGAATTTGAATCAACCAAGTCTGCTCTTCTACATTGGGGAAATGTTCCCTCTATTGAAGATACCATTGAAGAGCTAAGTATGGAAGAAAATAGACTCAAGAAACGAGTCGACAAAAGCGATGATGATACAGTTTTAGCTGTATCTAGACCAGGTAATCACATTCGCACATACAAACCTCCACATATTGGGAGAATAAACAATGAAAGGCAAGGAGGCGATTTTGAAAGGAGAAAAGTTATTTGTTATTACTGTCATGAATCCGGACATGTTAAAACTTATTGTCCAAAGTTGAAAAAATCTTATGAGAAGAAGGTAGCTGTTGTTGAATCAAAAGAATCAAATGAGACATCCATTGGAAACATGTCCCTGTCTCAGCTGGTGGAGGCTCTACAACCTCTTCTTAAAGGAACTTCTCCCTCAGCTGGAGTTGCGATCTCTTCTGTTGGCACCTCCGATCCAGGTAAACCCCTATGGCTTCTTGACTCTGGTGCTTCTTTTCACATGACACTAAATTTAAAATTACTGTCGCATTGTTATGACTTAAGTGGATCGAGTGTTTTTACTGCGGATGGAACATCCCTTGAGATAAAAGGAATAGGAAATTTTGAAAATAACTCTCAAAACTCAAAAGGATTTTGGGTTCCAAAGATTAGATATATCCCCAAACTTAATCTAAATCTCTTATCTGTTTCTCAATTAACTGATCATGGGTGTAATGTTTCCTTCTCTTCTCATGATTGTCAAGTACAGGATCACCAGTCAGGGAAGCTGATTGGGAAAGGCCATAGAGAATGAGGCTTATATTACATGGATTTTTTGGAATTACCCAAGAAAACATTATGCTGCAATGTTCAAAAAGTAGGCTTGGATCTTTTACACCAAAGATTTGGTCACCCTTGTATATCCAAGCTTCAGTACTTTCCAAACATGGAAAAAATTTGTAATTTTGAAACTTTCACTTGTGAAAAATGTATTCTTGGAAAAATGAAACGACTAGCATTTCAAGAAAGAACCTTTGTCTCCACTCGACCACTTGAATTAATTCACTCTGATGTTTGGGGTCCTGCACCAGTTACGTCAAAAGGTGGGTTTTTATACTATGTAATTTTCGTGGATGACTTTACACGATATACCTGGATTTACTTTCTCAAACACAAATTTGAAGTGTTCTCTTTTTTTCAAATATTTCATAATATGGTCAAAAATCAATTTAAGAATGATATTTCAATATTTCGCACTGATTCAGGGGGAGAATTTTTATCAACTGAATTTAAAGAATATTTGAACTCACATGGAATTTCACACCAAAAATCTTGTCCCTATACCCCTCAACAAAATGGGTTAGCTGAGAGAAAACACAGACACATTATAGAAACAACTAGAACACTACTTATCACACATCAAGTTCCTAAAGTTTTTTGGGCCGAAGCTATTTTAACTGCTGTGTATCTTATTAATAGGATGCCCTCATCCTCAATAAAGAATATTTCTCCTACTGAAAAGCTTTATAAACAAAAACCTGATTATTCAAGATTGAGGGTGTTTGGGTGCAAGTGCTTTGTTTTTACAGATAAGAATGATAAATTCTCTCCCCGTGCTATACCTTGTACTTTTTTAGGATATGCAAATAATAAAAAAGGATACAGATGTTTTGACCCTAAAAACAACAAGTTATACGTTTCAAGGAATGTATCCTTTCTAGAAAATGAAAGTTTTTTTGAAAAAAAAAATTCTACTGAAATAGATGAGTATTCTTTCTTGTTGGATCTAGTTCCAAAGGATAGTGAAAGAGAAATTGATCTAGATGATCAGATGGATGTGATTGATTCTGATCCTCATAGAAATAGTCAAGATTGTATTCAATACTCTAGACGAGAAAATTTAGAAAGACAGTGTGCCCTGGATAAATACACAAGGGAACATGAATCTGCCTCTTCATCTAGAAAATCCACTAGGATCTCGAGGGTTCCTGCAAAGTTTGTGTCATATCAGTCTTTTTTACCAAAACATCAAGCCTTTATTGCTCTAATTCATTCCTATGAAGAACCTCCCAGTTATGATATAGCCAAGGATCAACCAGAATGGGTCAAGGCTATAAAGTCGAATTAGAAGCCTTAGAAAAAGCAAATACTTGGACCATTCAAGACCATCCTCCAAACAATAAGAAACCTATTGGTTGTCGCTGGGTGTACAAGGTGAAAACCAAGAGTGATGGCACTCTTGAAAGATTCAAGGCCCGGTTGGTGGCAAAAGGCTATTCTCAAGAATATGGAATAGACTATGAAGAGACCTTTGCCCCAGTAGCTAGAATGACCATTGTTAGAATCTTAATAGCTCTTGCATCAATAAAGGGATGACATATCTTTCAAATGGATGTTAAAAATACTTTTCTAAATGGATCTTTAGTTGAAGAAGTATACATGGACCCACCACCAGGAATGAATATACCTAAAGGGAAAACACTTCGCCTAAACAAGGCTTTATATGGTCTCAAGCCAGCTCCAAAAGCTTGGTATGATAAGTTTAGTAAGGTTATGCTTGATTTTGGTTTTCGATTTTGTCTTACTGACACAGCTTTGTTTGTTAAGAATTCTGATGCAGGTATTATCATCCTTCTACTCTATGTTGACGACATGATCATCACTGAAAGTGATAAACAGGGAGTTTATGATATTAAAAAATTTCTCAAAACACATTTTGAAATGAGTGACTTGGGTTTTTTGAAATATTTTCTTGGTATAGAAGTTGCCTACTCACCTAGAGGTTACTTGTTAACTTAATCTAAGTTTGCATTAGATATTGTTGCCATGTCAGGTATTTCAGATGAAAGACATGTTGATACTCCAGAGATTGTGAATGTCAAAATGAAGATTGATGATGGAGAGCCACTCGAGAATCGGACTCCGTATAGGCAACTTGTTGGGGCTCTATCGTATCTATCTATCACAAGACCTGACATTACACATGCGGTCCATACAGCCAGTCAATTTCAACATGCTCCAACTTCTGTTCATATTGGAGCAGTTTTGCGTATTATTAGATATATCAAAAATTCTATTTTTCGAGGATTATTTTTATCCGCTTCCTCTAACTTAGAATTGCTTGCTTATACTGATGCAGATTGGGGTGGTGATCCAAATGATCGCCACTCAACTACAGGTTTTTGTGTCTTTTTAGGAGAATCCTTGGTGTCTTGGCGATGTAAGAAGCAACAAAAGGTCTCTTTCTCATCAACTGAAGCTGAATATAGGGCAATGGCTACAACTACTATGGAATTAGTCTGACTTCGACGTCTACTTTCCGATATGGGAGTTGAAAGTCCAAAAGCATCAAATCTGTGTTGTGACAACAAGCGCTCTATCTATATTGCAAGCAATCCGACATTTCATGAACGCACCAAGCATATAGAAATGGATTGCCATTATGTTCGAGAGGAATTTTTGCGTGGCACCATCAATCTTTCCTATGTTGCTTCAGAATATCAGTTGGCTGATTTCTTCACCAAGCCTCTCGCTGCTCCTAGGTTTCACTTTCTCTTAGGCAAACTTTCGGTTATCCAACCGTAAGTTTGAGGGGGAGTGTTAAAATATGTAATCTCATATAATATCTCATATGTAATCTCATAGACATGTAATGTTTTATCTCCTTTCTAGTTAGGATTTTTTGTTTAATTAATTCTGGTTAAAATACAACTAGAATTAGCCAAACCAGTCCATCATTGGACTGATTTGGCCTTTACCTTTTTGACTAGTAAAAAAGGTACCTTTTTGACCAAGTCAAAAAGGTAAATCCAAAAAGAGCTGTTGGACTCCCCAACAGCTCTATTAGAGCCGTTGGAGAGTCCAACAACTCTCTTAAGGCTTCTCTCTACCTCTCTATAAATATGGGGCTATTCCCCTTGTAAAGATTTACTCTTGTTTTTGGGTTTTTATCTCAAATCAATAAAATTGTTTATTTTTCATTTTTATACCCGTTTCGGGTTGTGTGTATTCTTAAGTTCTCTTTGTGAACCTTTGTGGTTCTTATGATGTATTTGTGAGAACTTGTTGAGAGACATTTGTTGTAGCGTATTTTTCACTTTCTTACAGTGTGAAGAGGCAACTCGAACGTGCCAAAGACCTCAAACGAAAGAGGAAAAAAGAGGAGTTGTAGTCCAGCTTTCCAGGTACTCTCTCTCTCTCTCTCTTTGAGCCCGTAAACCCCACTTCTGCTTTTTATCTGCTTCAATTTTGGCTATTCATTTAGTGAGAGAAAGCAGTAATCCGTGCATTGGTGCTGCTCCACTTGGGTTCTGATTGTTACAAACAATGAGAGGAACACAGGAAATTAACAAGTGGGTTTTGAGATTCAACAATTCTATCACTAATATAGCACATGAGATATAGCGTTGCTGAGAGACGAGAGAGGGCCTGAGTGAGAGAGCAGAGAGATGAGGGCCCTCGATATAAAAAATTTGAGGCGTGTACTGTTAAAATGTATCTCTCAAAATCGTTGATGTAAATATAAATATATATACTTATATAAATAGAGATACATATACATATAATATATATATGTATATGTATCTCTATATATATAAATATATATATTTATATATATTTTATTTTATTTTTATGTTTACCTGATAAGGGTATTATTGTAATTTCCCCTCTTGCGCATATTCCATTTGGAATATGCTGTATTTTTCTCTTTTTATTTTTTGTATTTTTATTCTTTTTATTTTTTGCATTTTCATAAAAGGTGCATTGGGGGTCCCCCAATAGAGTCGTTGGGGGCACCGTTGGGGGCTCCCCAACGACTCCTTTGGGAGTCCCCTTGCACCTCCTCTTTCTTGTATAAATAGGGGTGTTCCCCCCTTGTTTTCCCTAAGCTTGAGAGTCTCAAGCATTTGGTTCTTTCTATAAAATACATGCCATTGTGCATGTTTATTATTTTTACGCTTTTGCGTACTTTGTTTAAGTGTTGTGAGAGTGCCTTCGTGCACATCTTTTCTATATTATTTGTGCTCGTTTGCGTATTGTCTTTTCATAGACAATTTTACATGGTATCAGAGCAAGGTTGATTATTGAAGATCGTGGGATTCTCCATTTTCGAGTGCCTCGAAAAACGTGCCTTCCGATCTTTGAAGTTTGAAGTGGTGGATCTTTCTTCTCAAATATTTTAGAAGAATCTTGTGCAAAGTTGGTTTTGGAAATATTGTGTTGGTACGCTTTTTTCTCTACCTCTTTTCTCTCTAATGGGCGAAAAAGAGTCTCATTTTGCTCTTGGTTTCAAATTAAATGGGTCCAACTATCATGTTTGGGCCGGAAATATGGAGGCTCATATAAAAGGGAAAGGCCTATGAGGTCATGTGCAAGACACAATTTCGGAACTGGAAACCAAGATTACTGTGGTAAACGGAAGTGAAATCAAGATTCTTGAGGGAGAAGAAAGAACCAAAGCCCTTGAAGAATACTCCAAGAAATACGATGAATGGGAAATGAAGAATTTCAAGATTCTTTCATGTTTTTTCTCATCCGTGGAAACCAAGATTAATGCCAACATTATTAAATTCAAAAAGGCATCGGAAGCTTGGCATTATCTTGAAAAAATGTACACCTCAAGGGATCTCTCTCATAAGTATTACCTTTAAAAGAAGGCTATCTCCCTTACTCAAGGTGAAATGACGATTAGGGAATACTTTGTCGATCTTTCCTCTATTTGGGATGAGCTTGCAATGCTTGAACCAAAATGGAGTGGAGAGGCAATTGAGCTCCGTCACAAGCAACTTGAAGAAGATCAGTTCTTCAACTTTTTGAATGGGCTAAGGCCCGAATTTGAGCAAATAAGGTCATCTCTTCTCTCCTCTTTTTCTCCCCCTTCTCTTGAAGATGTTCTCACCAAATTAAGTGGTGAAGAGACTCGTATGAATTTATGTAAACAAGGACCAAATGTTCTTGCGGTCCCTTGTAATATTGAAGAAAATAGTGAGGTCAATACCGTATCCAGACCCGGAAACAATGTAAGAACCTATCGCCCCCCTCACTTTAAATTTCAATATCAAGGTGAAAATGGTGGTCAAAGAGGAAGAAGGGACTATAGCAAAACTATTTGTCATTTTTGTAAAGAACCGGGGCATATCAAACCCGTATGTCCCAAATGGAAGAAACTTCTAGCCATGGCTACCACTGGTGTACCGCAGAAGGATGAGGCATCTTCGAATGGGACCCTTTCTATAAATCAAATAGTGGAAGCTCTTCAACCTCTCCTCAAGGGATCTACCTCCGGTGCGGCCGTATCCACTTCTTCCTCTCCAGGTAAAATCTCTTGGCTTTTGGACTCCGGTGCATCCTTTCATATGTCCCCAAACATTTTTTCACTTTCCGATTATTCGAAAAATGGTTCCCCATCTTATGTCTCCACTGCTGATGGAACCTCTCTTAAAATTAAAGGAATAGGTAATTTTGAAACTCAAGAATTTTCTATTCCAAAAATCAGATTTATACCTAAACTTAACTTAAATCTCCTCTCTGTTTCTCAACTCACGGACCATGGCTGCGATATTAAATTCTCTTGTGATAAATGCTTAATACAGGATCGCCAGTCCGGGAAATTGATTAGGGAAGGCTTTAGAAGAGGAGATTTATACTATATGGAATCTCTTCAAGTTCCAAAAGTTTTGTGTAATGTTGCCCGACATAAAGATATAAATGTGTGGCATAAAAGACTTGGTCATCCTAATATCACCAAGTTATCATATTTACATTTTGCAAAAGACCTATGTAAAAGCTCTTTTTCTTGTAATGACTGCATTCTCGGAAAAATGCGAAGTTTACCTTTTGAGCAAAGAACTATGTTCTCTTCTAAAACTTTCGAAATTGTTCATTCGGATGTTTGGGGACCTGCACCTGTTGTTTCAAAAGGAGGTTTTTCTTATTACGTAATATTTGTGGATGATTTTTCCAGATATTCGTGGATATATTTCCTTAAGTTTAAACATGAAGTGTTTTCATGTTTTAAAAATTTTCATTCAATGATTAAAAATCAATTCAACAACAACATAAAGATTTTTAGAAGTGACTCTGGAGGAGAATATCTCTCCAATCAATTTAAGGTATATCTTGAGGATCACAGAATTATTCACCAAAGGTCTGTAAATTTTTCTTTCGGTTCCTGTATTGAGAAAGAGAAGAGAAATAGAGAGGGAGAGAAAAGGGAGAGAGCGACTTCGGCTGTCACGATTTCAATCTGAAATCGTGACCTAAACTTAGGTATTTAAATTACATTAAGGTATGGGTCCGGGTCTGGTGTATCCAGACCCGATAAATGAAAAACAAAAATTACATTACATGTTACATGGGTTGGGTACATGGATCGGGTCAGATCCTATGCACCTTTTTCACCCCCCTCAAGTTGATCATGGTTTTGGACCATGAACAACTTGCTTTTAAGCATCCAAAAGCGATCCTTGGTTAACCCTTTTGTAAATATGTCTGCAACCTGTCTTTCAGTACTGACAAACTCAGGTTCAATCTCTTTTTCTTCAACCTTCTGTCTCACAAAGTGTTGGTCGATCTCAATGTGTTTGGCACGACTGTGATGTATTGGATTGAATGACATATTGATAGCACTTTGATTGTCGCAGAACAAGGCAGTGTGGGAGATCTTTTCTCCTACTTCAGTTAGAAGATGCCTGATCCATGTGACTTCGGCAGTGGCAGCAGCCATGGATCTATATTCAGCCTCAGTGCTTGATCTAGCGATAACTTTTTGTTTTCTATTGCTCCAAGAGACTAAATTTCTTCCAATGAAGGCACAATATCCTGATGTAGATCTTCTTTCGTCGGGATCTCCTGCCCAGTCTGCATCACAATATACAGCAATTTCGTGCTCGTTTTGTCCATGGGACTGTGGTAAATATATCAATCCATCCCCAATAGTCCCTTTCAGATATCTAAGGATCCTCTTGACCGCTTCCATATGTCCAGTACGTGGCGCATGCATAAATTGAGACACTTGATTGACTGAATAAACAATATCAGGTCTAGTGAATGTGAGGTATTGTAACATTCCTATTATGCTGCGATACCTGGTGGGGTCATCACACAAGTCTCCATCATGAGCGCTAAGTTTTTGATGAAGTACACTCGGAGTTCCTAGAGGTTTGCAGTCTTTCATGCCTGTCTTGCTGAGAACATCTACGGTATACTTGTGTTGAGTGAGTGTCAATCCATGAGCCTGGTTGTCAACTTCTACACCAAGGAAATAGCGTAGAACTACAAGGTCTTTCATTTTGAACCTTTGACCTAATAAGTCTTTTATTTCTTCAATGTGGTCCGCAGAGTTTCATGTGATGATAATATCATCGACATAAATTAATAATAAAGTGGTCACAGACTGGCTTTTAAAGATAAATAATGAGTGGTCCAGCATGGAACGTGAAAATCCATGTTTCTGAATTTCAGATGAGAAGCTATCAAACCAAGAGCGAGAGGCTTGCTTCAGGCCGTAGATGGCTCTTTTTAACCTGCATACATGGGTTTTACAATTTTGTTCTTGATATCCATGGGGTTGTTCCATGTATACCTCATCTTTCAAATCCCCATGTAAGAATGCATTTTTTATATCAAGCTGACTCAACTTCCATCCATGTTCAACAGCCAGGGAAATGATAATTCGAATTGTTCCCATTCTTACAACCGGACTAAAAGTCTCATCATAGTCTTGCCCTGCTTCTTGAGTGAATCCTTTTGCTACAAGCCTTGCTTTATATCGTTCAATAGTTCCATCTGGCTTGTACTTGATTTTGTAGACCCATTTGCATCCAACAACATTTTTGTCAGGTGGTCTGGGAACAACTTCTCATGTTCCACATTCATGCAAGGCTTGCATTTCATCATTCATGGCTTCTACCCATTTCATAGAAGTTGCTGCCTGATAATACATGATGGGCTCTTCATCCTTATTGATGGCAATTAAAAACAATTGAAAGTCCAAGGAGAAGTTGTTATAGCTAACCCACCTGTCAATAGGATGCCGTATGCGGTTTGATTTTCTGACTGCGAGGGTATGAGAAGGAGTAGGATTGGCGGCTGAGACCTGATCTAAAAGACTTGATGTTGTCGGTCTCTGTCTGGAATAGACAATGCCTTTGTATCTGCCCGGTACTTCCTCTGCATTCTGTGACCCCGACGTCCTAGTGTTCTCAAAAACCTCTTCTTCTTGTCGCACGCAATCTGAGGAACATGTTTCATTGGAGCCAGCAAAAAGTTCTGAGCTTAGCCAAGGATGGTAAATTTCAGTTGGCATACTCGTTGTGTTAGCTCCGTGATCAAAATTTTGTTCATCAAAGACAACATTTCTTGAGGTTCTGATACGTTTGTTGTTGGGATCTTAACACCTATACCCTTTGTAGTCATCTGCATATCCTACAAATCTGCACTTTTGGGCTTTGTCTTGAAACTTGTTTCTCAGGGACCGATCGATATGCACATAGCAAACACATCCAAAAACACGCAGATCATAATAACTAGGATAAGTTCCAAAAAGACAGTGATAAGGAGACTTATTTTTCAGAATAACCATAGGAGTCTGTTTATCACATGCACGGCAGAATGGAAGGCTTCTGTCCATAAGTTGATGGGAAGATTGTTGTCATGAAGCATACTCATGGCACTTTCAACGATATGCCTGTGTTTTCGTTCAGCAATTCCATTTTGTTGAGGGGTGTGAGGACAGGACACCCTTCTTCCTATTCCATTACTTTGAAGAAAAGAGATAAAATCACGGGATGAGAATTTCTCACCTCCATCACATTGGAAAAATTGAATGGACTCAGAAAATTGATTTTTGACAAGTGAAAGAAAATTTTGAAACAAAGAGAAGACTTTCGACTTATTTTTTATGAAATATATCCAAGTGTATCGAGTATAGCTATAAAAAAAGATTAGATAGTATTTGCTCCCAGATCCAGAAACAACTGGGGCTGGTCCCCATACATCAGAACAGATGATCTCAAAAGGTTTTGAAGCTCTCTTATTAATGGAATGAAAAGGTAATACATGACTCTTGCAGGAAAGACAACTGGAACATTTATGATTGTTCTCATCCCTATTTAGACTTTCTTTTGGAATGAGATTATTAGATACAAGTTTCTTAATGAAATGATCCCCACAATGTCCTAATCGACTATGCCATAAGAATGACTTATTACATGCAGAAATACTAAAAACATTTGCAGAAGAAGATGAACACGACTCTAATGAAGGCTCTGAATTCAGGTGGACAGGGCGGACAGCATGACAAGGAGCTTCTTCAAAGACATACATATTGCCTCGTCTCTTTCCTTCAGCGAATGTTTCCCTCGTGCGAAGGTCCTTGACCTGCACAGAGAAGGGAGTGAATTCAACTGAAGCATTATTATCATCAATAAGTTTGGAGACAGAGACAATATTTTTCTTAATGTCAGGAGCATGAAGAACGTCAGAAAGAGTAAGAGTGGAATGTGACATGGGAATGACAGTTTTTCCAACATGAGAAACAGGATGGTGGGACCCATCTCCAGTGACAATCTTACTTTTTTCAAAATAAGGAATGGGATTAGAAATCTTACCTGCATCACCTGTTACATGAGTCGCTGCCCCTGAGTCGACAAACCAGGTGCCTTCATCGCTCTGCTTCAATTTCAACTCTGACAAGGCAGATATCAACAAATCTTTAATCTCTCAACTGCTTGAGAACTTCTTTTTGTTTTCTGTCTGTGGACCCTTTCCTTTATTCTCTGGATTATGCCAACAATTTGCCTTGATATGCCCCTTTTTATTACAAAGGAAGCAGGTAGGAATGGATCTTGACCCCTGCGCATGAGCTAACATATTTGGACTTCGAAGTAAACCACGCCCTCCGTGTCCACTTTGCCCTTGTCCTCCTCGTCCGCGTCCTCTACCATAAGACACCCCTGTGGCAAAAACTTCTTGAGAATTTGTGTGAACGTGAGATTCCTCAGAGAACCCTTTCAGAGTCATCTCATACTGAATTAATTTTGCTCGCAACTCATCAAAGGTAGGTAGAGCAGGGAGACATAATAGGGAAGTGACTATCATGTTGTAGTCGGATCCCAATCCACTCAGAGTCTGTTGTACCATATCGCTGTCATTCACCGCGCATCCTATAACTGCAAGTTGATCTGTGATAGTCTTCATCTTGTTCAGATATTCCATGATGGTCATGGAATCTTTTCTCAACATCTGGAATTCCCTCTTGAGAAAAACCATTCTCGCTTGCGAAACTTATGAATATGTTTGAACCAATTTTTCCCAAAGTTGCAGAGCAGTACAATTGTCGGGGATGACAACAAGGACCTCTTGGGACAAGGTGGAAGTGATGTAAGCAACCACTGATTGATCTTTCCTTTCCCAGTTGCGGTACTCAACATTCTTGACATACACAATTGAACTTACTCCTTTGTCGTCTTTTTCTTCTCTCGTAACAAATTCGAGTGGGACGGGAGTGGTTCCATCAAGGTGACCTAAGAGACCTTGACTCCTTATAAAAGGAATAATTTGCCTCTTCCAAATCAAGAAGTTTGAGGTAGTTAACTTTTCAGAAACGAGTTGAGTGAGAAAACTTGAGGAAAGGTTGGATGAAGAGGAATGAAGATCCATGAAAAGGGTTTTAACAAGAAAGGGAACCCCCTTTTTGAGTATTGACAGGACAGCAAAAAAAAATTTTGTTGGATCCTGCGTGAACAGATTAGGGATTCACGTGAGATGTGAATCCACTAAATGAAGAAATCGCAGAAATGAAATACACGTGAGATTAGGGATTCACGTGGGATTCACTGCGTGAAAAAAATGGGAAAACAAAAAGGGGGAAACGAGAGGTGGATATTGAAATCGTGATAAAAAAATCAAGATTCACGTGAAATGTGAACTGATTAGGGATTCACTGCGTGAAAAAAATGAGAAAACAGAAAGGGGAAAACGAGAGGTAGATATTGAAATCGTGATAAAAAAAATCAAGATTCACGTGAGATGTGAACTGATTAGGGATTCACGTGAATCCTGCGTGACGTGAACTGATTAGAGATTCACGTGAGATGTGAATCCACTAAAGGAAGAGATCGTGGAAATGAAATCCACGTGATATTAGGGATTCACAGCGTGGAAAAGGTGGGAAAACAGAAAGAGAAACGAGAAGTGGAGATTGGAATCGTGGTAAAAGAAAAAACTGAAGGAGATGAAGAAAAGAGTAGGCGAAACCTCAAACCTTGATTTTCGGCACCTTCGGAATCCACTTCCACCCTTAGTTGGATCTTGGCTTTGATACCATGTAAATTTTTCTTTCGGTTCCTGTATTGAGAAAGAGAAGAGAAATAGAGAGGGAGAGAGCGACTTCGGCTGTCACGATTTCAATCTGAAATCGTGACCTAAACTTAGGTATTTAAATTACATTAAGGTATGGGTCCGGGTCTGGTGTATCCAGACCCGATAAATGAAAAACAAAAATTACATTACATGTTACATGGGTTGGGTACATGGATCGGGTCAGATCCTATGCACCTTTTTCAAGGTCTTGTCCTAAAACACCTCAACAGAATGGGTTGGCTGAAAGAAAACATAGGCACATTATTGAGACCACTGGGACCCTTCTTATATCTCAAAATATTCCTAAAAACTTTTGGGCTGAAACAGCTCTTGCTTCTGTTTATTTGATAAATCGCTTACCATCTAGGATATTAGGAAAAATATCTCCCTTTGAGGTATTACATAAGCTTGAACCTGATTATAATAGGTTAAGAGTCTTTGGATGTAAGTGTTTTATAAAGAATGACAAGCTCTCTCCCAAGGCTATTCCTTGTGCCTTTCTTGGTTATTCCGAAACTCAAAAAGGTTTTCGTTGTTATGACCTTAGAGATGATAAGCTATATGTCTCTAGAAATGTAACTTTTTTAGAAAATGAGAGTGGTTTTGAAAAAAATGTTTCTCAACAAGAAAATTTTGATTACTCATTCTTATTTGACTTATTGTCTAGTAATGATGATATATCTAGTGATGATGAGGAATCATTAAACCATGATGAGGAAAATGATGCAGATATTGGTGAACATAACTCACCCAATGAACAAGAAAGTAGAGTTCCAAGTGAGCCAATAACCTACTCTCGTAGAAACCAAGACACCTTTAGAAGTGCTATTGATGAATATAGTGAGCTTTCTCCTATTCTTGACCATAGAAGATCTGAAAGGAATAGAAGACCCCCAACTCGTTTTGTATCTTTTGACTCTTTTTCACCCCGATATAGGGCTTGTCTTAGTGCCATTCACTCTTATTTTGAACCAAGAAATTTTGAAGAAGCTAAAAAATGTATAGAATGGCAAGAAGCCATGGAAAAGGAACTTAATGCTCTTAAAAGGGCAGAAACTTGGGATTTCCAAACTCTACCTATAGGAAAGAAAACTATAGGCTGTCGATGGGTCTTTAAAGTTAAAACCAAGAGCGATGGTTCTCTAGAAAGGTATAAAGCTTGCTTAGTTGCAAAAGGGTATGGGCAAGAATATGGAATTGATTACGAAGAAACCTTTGCCCCTGTAGCTCGAATGGTTACTGTTAGGTGTCTTATTACTATTGCATCTATTAAAAATTGGAACATTTTTCAAATGGATGTTAAAAATGCCTTCTTAAATGGTGATCTTAACGAAGAAGTGTATATAGATGCCCCACTAGGCATGATAATTCCTAAAGATAAAGTTCTTCGTCTTTGTAAGGCTCTCTATGGTTTAAAGCAGGCCCCCAAAGCCTGGTATGATAGATTTACCAGTGTAATGTTGGAAAATGGTTTTTCCTCATGTTATACTGACACTGCTTTGTTTACTAGAAAATCTAATGCAGGGATTGTAATTTTGTTACTCTACGTTGATGACATGTTAATTACAGGTGATGATGTTCAAGGAGTCAAGGGTATTAAGTCCGTCTTGACTTCAAAATTTGAGATATCAGACTTAGGTTTTCTGACATATTTTCTTGGAATTGAGGTTGCATATTCGCAACGTGGTTATTTTCTATCTCAGTCCAAACTTGCCTGCGAGATTATTGATAGGTCAGGTATTTCTGATGTCAAAGTATGCGAAACTCCTGAAGTTGTTGGAACAAAAATGAAGATTGACGACGGTGTTCCTCTAACCGATCCTACTCCTTACAGGCAGTTGGTAGGTTCTTTAATGTATCTTAGCATTACTCGACCCGATTTGTCATATGCTATACACATCGCCAGTTAGTTTCAGCATGCTCCTACAACCGTTCATATGAGTGTTGTGCTTCGCATCATCAGATATTTGAAGGGAACGGTAAATAAGGGAGTATTCCTATCCTCTTCCTCTGAATTGAAATTGCTTGCTTATACTGACTCAGATTGGGGAGGTGACCCTAGTAACCGTCACTCCACCATTGGTTTCTGTGTTTTCTTAGGTGAGTCCTTGATCTCATGGCGATGTAAAAAGCAACAGAAGGTCTCCCTGTCATCCACTGAAGCCGAATATAGAGCCATGGCGTCTACCACCATGGAAATTGTATGGATTCAAAGTCTTTTGGAAGATATGGGAGTGTTTATCAGAGAACCAACAAAGTTGTGCTGTGACAATAAAAGTGCAATTTATATTGCCAAGAATCACACCTTTCACGAGCGAACAAAGCATATAGAGATGGACTGCCATTATGTCAGAGAAGAATACTTGAAGAAGGTCATTGATCTACCATACGTAACGTCTGAGTATCAGCTTGCTGACTTCTTCACCAAAGCTCTATGTTCGCCCAGATTTCATTTCCTCCTTGGCAAACTTGCGGTTATCACACCGTAAGTTTGAGGGGGGGGGGTGTTAAAATGTATCTCCCAAAATGGTTGATGTAAATATAAATATATATACTTATATAAATAGAGATACATATACATATAATATATATATGTATATGTATCTCTCTCTATATATAAATATATATTTTATTTTATTTTTATGTTTACCCGATAAGGGTATTATTGTAATTTCCCCTCTTGCGCATATTCCATTTGGAATATGCTCTATTTTTCTTTCTTTTTATTTTTTGTATTTTTATTCTTTTTATTTTTTGCATTTTCATAAAAGGTGCATTGGGGGTCCCCCAATAGAGTCGTTGGAGGCCCCCAACGGTCACAAATGTGACCGTTGGGGGCTCCCCAACGACTCCTTTGGGAGTCCCCTTGCACCTCCTCTTTCTTGTATAAATAGGGGTGTTCCCCCCTTGTTTTCCCTAAGCTTGAGAGTCTCAAGCATTTGGTTCTTTCTATAAAATACATGCCATTGTGCATGTTTATTATTTTTACGCTTTTGCGTACTTTGTTCAAGTGTTGTGAGAGTGCCATCGTGCACATCTTTTCTATATTATTTGTGCTCGTTTGCGTATTGTCTTTTCATAGACAATTTTACATGTACGCCTCACCTTGAGGCGCGCCTCGCCCCGAGGCGTACGCCTCAAAGCGTATAAGGCGTACGCCTCGGGGCATTTACGCTTTTATGCTGCGCCTGAAGGCACAAAGGCCCTCTCCTTGAGGTGAGGCATGCTTTTTGCGCCTTGAGGCGCACTTTTAATAACACTGCTAAGACCTTTCATGAATTGAGAATTTGTTCTTCAAGGATTTGGATCTTCCTTTGAAGAACATCGTTGGGTGTATCCTATATAAGCTTCATTTTAGCCATTTGATCCCATAGTCTTTTGAGAGTACCATAATACTCTCTAATGGTCTTATCCCCTTGTTTACAATTGTGGATGTGGTCACGCAAGTCCCATTTGTGTGTGACATCCTTTTGTGTATAGGTTTGTTTAATGAAGACCCATGCTTCATCGGCTCTTTCGAATTCAAGGATGTTGACACATGGTTCTTCACACAATCTTTTAATAAAAAGTGAGAGAACCTTGACATGGACAACTTCCCATTCTTTGTAGGCCTTCTTGTGGTCCAAGGGAGCCTTTTTTCTTTCTCTTTAAGAGTTTCTTTGTTGGACAACCCATCTCCTCTCACAATGGACTTAGTGAGAATAGCTTGAGGTTTCAGTGTGGAACCATCAACATATTGCTACAAGTCTTTCTCAACCAAAATCCTCTTCACCACGATGGCCCACATGTTGTAGTTGGTGTTAAATTGTATCTCCTGTTATGTACATATATTTTTATATGTATATAACGAGAGATACATATTCATATATGTATCATGCATATATGTATATGTATCTATCGTTATATATATATATATATTCCTTCATGTAACCCTCAGGGGTATTTTTGTCTTTTTACTGTTTTATGCATATTTACATTTGTAAATATGTTTGTAATTTATTTCTCTTTCTTTTCTTTCTTTTTCATTTTTTCCTTTTCTCTTTTTCTTTTTCTTTTCCTTTCTTTTTCTTTTTGACTTAGTCAACATTGGAGGGGGTCCAGCACTAGACATTGGACCCCTCCAACGGTTAGATTTCTAACCGTTGGAGGGGCTCCAACGTCTAGTGGGAGCCCCTCCAAGGCTTCCTCTTCTCTATAAAAGGGGTTGAACCCTTATTGTAAAATTCATTTAATGCTTGGAGCATTGTTCTCCAATTGTTCAATAAAATTCTTTATATTTTTGTATTTGTGTTCCTCATTTGTACCTTGAGTACATTTTGTTCTAAGTGTTCTTGTGCCTTTGTGCACATATCCCATTGTGGAGTTAGAGCTTGGGTTGCACACTACCTCTTTTTGAAATATTTTCACATGGTATCAGAGCGAGGTTGGTGATAGAGGATCGTGGGATTCTTCGTTTTTTGAGTGCTTCGAAAAACGTGTCTTCAGTATTTTGAAGTTTGAAGTGGTGGATCTTGCTTCTTCAATATTTTAGAAGAATCTTACATCAAGTAAGATTTGAAAAACTTTTTGTGGTACGTATTTTTTCTCAACTATTCTCTCTTTAATGGGTGAAAAAGAGTCGCATTTTTCACTTTGTTTTAAATTAAACGACTCCAACTATCATGTTTGGGCCGACAATATGGAGGCTCACATTAAGGGGAAAGGTCTTTGGGGATACGTCAAAGGAACCATTCCCGAACCCGAACCTAAGATCACCATTATGGAGAGAGGAGAAATCAAGGTTCTTGATGGTGAAGAGAGAGAAAAAGCCTTTGAAGAATACAACAAAAAGCATGATGAATGGGAGATGAAGATCTACAAAATTCTTTCATGGTTCTTCTCTTCCGTTGAAACAAAAATAAATGTCAATATCTTGAAGTTCAAGAAAGCGTTTCAAGTATGAGAGTATCTTGAAAGAATGTATACTTCAAGAGACTTGTCCCATAAATATTATCTACAAAAGAAGGCATTAACTCTTCAACAAGGTGAAATGATCGTTAGAGAATACTTTGCCGAGTTATCTACGGTTTGGGATGAACTTGCTCTCCAAGAACCTAAATGGAGTGGAGAGGCTATTAAATTAAGAACCAAACAATTAGAAGATGGTCACTTATTCAACTTTTTAAATGGGCTTAGACTCGAATTCGAACAAACTAGGTCCTCTCTTTTGTCTTCGTTTTCTTCTCCCCCATTGGAAGATGTGCTTACCAAACTAAGTGGAGAAGAAACTAGATTGGGGATGAATAAAACCAATCAAAGTGTGTTGGTCGTTCCTTCGAAGGATGAGGGTGCTTATGCCGTATAAGACCGGGGAATAATGTCAAAACTTATAAACCCCCCACTTCAACAAAAATCAAGGAGGAAGAGAAAATGGTGGGCATTATGGAAGAAGAGACTATAGCAAGATCATATGCCACTTTTGTAAAGAACCGGGACACATTAAACCGATATGTCCTAAATGGAAAAAGATGGTGGCTATGTCTACAACTTTCCAACCAATCAAGGAGGAAGGACCTTCAACCTCCAACCATGGCACTTTATCTCTAAATCAAATCATGGAAGCTCTTCAACCTCTCCTCAAGGGATCCGTTTCCGGAGCCGCCATGACTACCTTCTCTCCTCCCGGTAAGACTCTTTGGTTCTTAGACTCGGGTGCATCTTTTCATATGACTCCAAATGTTTTTGCTCTTTCTAAATACTAAAATAATGTTTCCCCTTCTTTTATTTCTACCGCAGATGGGGCTTCTCTTGAAATAAAAGGAATTAGAGAGTTTGAAAAACAAGGAGTTTTTATTCCTAAAGTTAGATTTATCCCAAAATTGAATTTAAATTTGTTTTCCGTCTCTCAACTATCGGATCATGGGTGTGATATCAAGTTCTCATCAAATAAATGTTGGATACAGGATCGCCGGTTCGAGAAGTTGATTGGGGAAAGCTTTAGGAAGGGAGATCTATACTTCATGGAATTTCTTCAAATTCCAAAACAATTTTTTTGTAATATTGCCCAACATAAAGATGCTCCAGTTAGAAGGTTGGAGAAATGGGAAAATATATTAGTTAAAAGAGGTTGGGGTAGGCCTAGGAAGACTTGGATGGAGATGATAGTAAAGGATATGAATGCTTTGAACCTCACCGAGGACATGACATTCGATAGAAATGATTGGAGGAAAAGGATTCATGTGGAAGACCCAAAATGAATTTCTTTTTTGGTTCATATCGCTGACCCCAATTGTTTTGGGATGAAGGCGTAGTTGTTGTTGTATTGCCCAACATAAAGATATAAATGTTTGGCATAAACGCTTTGGGCATCCAAATATTGCCAAGCTCTCTCAATTACATTTTGCTAAAACTTTATGCAAAGACAATTTCAATTGTAATGTTTGTATTCTTGGTAAAATGAGAAGCTTACCTTTTGAGCAAAGAACTATGTTTTCATCTAAGCCTTTTGAAATTGTGCATTCGGATTGTATGGGGACCAGCACCCGTAGTGTCTAAAGGAGGTTTTTCATATTATGTTATCTATGTTGATGACTTTTCAAGATATAGTTGGATTTACTTACTCAAGCATAAACATGAGGTTTTTTCTACCTTTAAGGTTTTTCATACGATGATACAAAATCAATTCAATAGTAAATTACAAATTTTTAGAACAGATTCCGGAGGAGAATACCTTTCAAATGAGTTCAAAAGTTACATTGAAAATAATGAAATCGTTTATCAAAGGTTTTGCCCCAAAACACCTCAACAAAATGGACTAGCCGAACGAAAACATAGACATATAATAGAAACTACAAGGACCTTACTCATTTCTCAAAAAAATCCAAAAATATTTTGGGCCGAAGCGGCTCTTGCTTCGGTTTATCTCATAAATCGACTTCGAAAAATTTGAATCAAATATCCTCTTTTGAAACCTTGTTAAAAAAGGATCCCGACTACAATAGACTAAGAATTTTTTCTTGTAAATGTTTTGTCCTCACCGATAAGAATGATAAACTATCTTCCAAAGCTATCCCTTGTGTGTTTTTGGGATATTCCGAAACACAAAATGGATTTAGGTCTTATGATATTAAAAACGACAAGAGTATGTCTCAAGAAATGGAACCTTTTTAAAAAATATGAGTGGTTTTGAAGAACATAAAACTCATGAAGATGATGTCGACTACTCTTTCTTGTTTGAGTTATTATCTAAGAACGAAGATTTGTTTAGCGATGATGAATTAAATGAGGATGAAGACTTAAGTGAAAGTATTCCACAACCCATCCAACATGAAGAAGAAATAACAATTAAACCAATTACCTATACACAGAGAGATAAAAGTACTTTTAGAAGTGCAATAGAGAAGTATAGTGACCTTAGTGAACCTTCCAACCACTCTCGAAGAACCGAAAGACCTAGGAGAAATCCCTCTAGATTTATATCCTATGAATCCTTCTTCCCAAAACATAGGGCATGTCTCAGTGCCATTCACTCATATCAAGAGCTTAGGAATTTTGAAGAACCTAAAAAAATGATAGAATGGAGGGACGCTATGGATAACGAACTTAGAGCCCTCAATAAAGTTAAAACTTGGACCTTTTAATATCTTCCAAAAGGAAAGAAATCAATAGGATGTAGATGGGTTTTTAAAGTCAAAACCAAGAGTGATGGCACTCTTGAAAGATATAAAGCCCGCCTTATCGCAAAAGGATATAGCCAAGAATACGGTATTGATTACGAAGAAACCTTTGCCCTCGTTGCTCGGATGGTCACTGTAAGATGTTTGATCACCATTGCATCTATTAAAAAATGGAATATTTACGAAATAGATGTTAAAAATGCCTTTTTAAATGGGGATCTTAAAGAAGAACTTTACATGGATTCTCCTCCTGGCATGGACATACCGAAGGGAAAAGTCCTTCGTTTGCAAAAGGCACACTATAGTTTAAAACAAGCTCCTAAGGCTTGGTATGATCGATTTAATAAAGTTATGATTCAAGAAGGTTTTACTTCATGCTATACTGACAGTGCTCTGTTTGTTAAAAGGTCTAATGCGAGAATTGTGATTTTATTGTTGTATGTTGATGACATGTTGATAACAGGTAGTAACATAAAGGGCATCAAAAGTATTAAAACTACTTAAAAAAAAGGTTTGAAATGTCAGACTTGGGGTATTTGACATACTTTCTTGGTATAGAGGTATCCTACTCTCATAGAGGCTATTTATTGTCTCAAATTAAACTTGCATGTGAGATTCTTGACAGATCAGGTATTTCTGACGATAAAATCTGTGAGACTTTTGAAATTGTGGGATCAAAGATGAAGATCAATAATAGGATTCCTTTGGAGGATCCTGAAAAAGGTGCAAAAGGATCCGACCCGATCCATGTAAAAAAAAATGTGTACAATATACGTTATATTTTAATCGGGTCTGGATACACCAGACCTGGATCCATACCTCTGTAAAATTAAGTTATAAATGAATAGTTTAGGTCACGATTTCATACTGAAATCGTGACAGCCGCTCACCTCTTGCTTTCATCTCTTCGTCTCTCTCTCTCTCTCTCTCTCTCTCTCTCTCTCTTTCTCAACGCAGGTACGGGTGGATTTCTAACATGGTATAAGAGCTAAGATCTGTCTAAGGGCAAAAAAAAAGGAAGGAGGTTTCCGACAGGTGCGACCATCGGAGTTGAGTTTTTTCCCCCTTTTTCCACTCTTCTTCGTTTCCTTCTTCTCTCGTTCTTTCCTCCTCGTTCTTTTCCCTTTTCTGATTTTTTTTTGTGTACCCACATCGCACGTGGGCTTGCTTCTCTCTTGGATCTGAGATTCACGTGAATCTTGTTCACGTGAACCCAGATCGTAAAAAAAAAACAAAAACGAGTGGCTGAAACCCAGACCTATCGAGTGCCCCATTTCATTTTTTTTGTTGGATATTGCCTGCATGACTCCTTTTTATTGCTATCGTTTGTCCAATCCCCTCCACGCATATATATTTCTACATATTCAAATATATTTGTTGTGAAGTTCCCTTTCCTGTTTCTCTTTTGCTACTTGTTTGAAAATATATTTAACGTGGAAAAGTTTCAATATCAATTTTCTCGAGTGCAAACAAAGGGGTTCAGTCTCTATATTCTTTGAATCTAACAACCTCTCTATTCTCTGAATCTGACAGCCGTAAAAAAAAAAAGGAGAAAGAGGGGCTGAGCATTTCGTGAACACTCTTGCTGAATTTCATTCTCTATGGATCCTTATTCCTCCCAATCACATATTTCTTTAAGTTTTCTCAACAACTCGTTTCTGAAAAGTTGAATACCTCAAACTTCTTGATTTGGAAGAGGCAAATCATTCCTTTTATAAGGAACCAAGGTCTCTTAGGTCACCTGGATGGAACCACCCCAGTCCCACTAGAATTTGCTCCGAGAGAAGAGAAAGATGATCAAGGGGCGAGTTCGATCATGTATGTCAAAAATATAGAATTTCTCAATTGGGAAAAGAAAGATCAATCAATTGTTGCATACATCACCTCAACCCTGTCTTAAGAGGTCCTTGTTGCCATTCCCGATAATTGTACAACACTACAACTCTGGGAACGACTGGTTCAGACGTATTCACAGGTTCCTCAAGCAAGGATGGTTTTTCTGAAAAGAGAATTTCAGCTGTTAAGAAAAGACTCCATGACCATCATGGAATATTTGAACAAGATAAAGATCATTACAGATCAGCTTGCAGTTATAGGATGTGCCGTAAGTGACAATGACATGGTGCAACAAACTCTGAGTGGATTGGGATCTGACTACAATATGATAGTCACTTCACTATTGTGCCTTCTTGTTCTTCCTAACTTTGACGAGCTACGAGCCAAATTGATCCAGTATGAAATGAATCTGAAGGGATTCTCTGAAGAAACACACATTCACCCAAATTCTCAAGAAGTTTTTGCCACAGGTGTGATTTATGGTAAAGCACGGGGACGAGGAGGACAAGGGCGAAGTGGATACGGAGGGCGTGATCTTCTTCCCACTCCAAACATGTTAGCTCGTGCGCAAGGACCAAGATCCATCCCTACTTGCTTCCTTTGTAACAAAAAGGGGCATATCAAGGCGAACTGCTAGCATAATCCAGAAAATAAAGGAAAGAGTCCACAGACATAAACCAAAAGAAGATTCACAAATACCAGAGACAGTGGAGAGATTAAAGATCTGCTGATATCTGCCTTGTCAGAGTTGAAATTGAAGCAGAATGACGAAGGCACTTGGTTTGTCGACTCAGGGGCAGTGACTCATGTGACAGGCGATGCAGGTAGAATTTCTAACCCTATTCCTTATTTTGGAAAAAGTATGATTGTCACTGGAGATGGATCCCACCATCCTATTTCTCATGTTGGAAAAACTCTCATTCCCATGTCATATTCTACTCTTACTCTTTCTGACGTTTTTCATGCTCCTGACATCAAGAAAAATATTCTCTGTTTCCAAACTTATTGATAATAATAATGCTTCAGTTGAATTTACCCCCTCTTCTGTGCAGGTTAAAGACCTACGCACGAGGGAAACATTCGCTGAAGGAAAGAGACGAGGCAATATGTATGTCTTTGAAGAAGCTCCATGTCATGTTGTCTGCCCTGTTCATTTGAATTCGAAGCCTTCATTAGAGTCATGTTCACCCTTTTATGCTAATGTTTTTAGTATTTCTAAATATAATAAGCCATTCTTATGGCATAGTCGATTAGGACATTGTGGGGGTCATTTTATTGAAAAACTTGTCTCTAATAATCTCATTCCAAAAGAAAGTCTCAATGGGGATGAGAGCAGTCATAAGTGTTTCAGTTGTCTTTCATGCAAGAGTCATGTATTGCCTTTTCATTCAATTAATAAGAGAGCTTCAAAACCTTTTGAGATTATTTGTTCTGATGTATGGGGACCCGCCCCAATTGTCTCTGGATCTGGAAGCAGATACTACCTAATCTTTGTTTATAGTTATTCTCGATACACTTGGATATATTTCATAAAAAATAAGTCAAAAGTCTTCTCTTTGTTTCAAAATTTTCTTTCCTTTGTCAAAAATCAATTCTCTGAGTCCATTCAATTTTTTCAATGTGATGGAGGTGGGGAATTCTCATCTAGTGATTTTATTTCTTTTCTTCGAAATAACGGAATAGGAAGAAGGGTGTCCTGCCCTCACACTCCTTAACAAAATGGAATTGCTGAACGAAAACATAGACATATCGTTGAAAGTGCCATGAGTATGCTTCATGACTGTAATCTTCCCATCAACCTCTGGACAGAAGCTTTCCATTCTGCCGTGCATGTGATAAATAGACTGCCCATGGTTCTGGAAAATAAGTCTCCTTATCACTGTCTTTTTGGAGCTCATCCTAGCTATCATGATCTGCGTGTTTTTGGATGTGTTTGCTATGTGCATATTGATCAGTCTCTGAGAAACAAGTTTCAGGACAAAACCCAGAAGTGTAAGTTTGTGGGATATGCAGATGACTACAAAGGATATAGGTATTATGATCCCACCAACAAATGTATCAGAATCTCAAGAAATGTTGTCTTTGATGAACAAAACTTTGATGACAGAGCTGACTCAACGAACATGCCAACTGAAGTTTACTATCCTTGGTTGAGTTCAGAACTTTTTGCTGGCTCCAATGAAGCATGTTCCTCAGATTGCGTGCAACAAGAAGAAGAGATGTTTGAGAACATTGGGACGTCGGGATCACAGAATGCAGAGGAAGTACCAGGCAGATACAAAGGCATTGTCTATTCTAGACAGAGACCGACAACATCAAGTCATTCAGATCATGTCTCAGTCGCCAATCCAACTCCTTCTCATACTCTTGAGGTCAGAAAATCAAACCGCATACGACATCCCATTGACAAGTGGGTTAGCTATAACAACTTCTCCTTGGATCTTCAACTCTTTTTAACTGCACTCAATAAGGAAGATGAGCCCATTATGTACTATCAGGCAACCACTTCTACCAAATGGGTAGAAGCCATGAATGATGAAATGCAAGCCTTACATGAATGTGAAACTTGGAAAGTTGTTCCCAGACCACCTGACAAAAATGTTGTCGGATGTAAATGGGTCTACAAAATAAAGTACAAGCCAGATGGAACCATTGAACAATATAAGGCCAGGCTTGTGGCAAAAGGATTCACTCAAGAAGCAGGGCAAGACTATGATGAGACCTTTAGTCCGGTTGTAAGAATGGGAACAATTCGAATTATTATTTCTCTGGCTGTCGAACATGGATGGAAGTTGAGTCAGCTTGATGTGAAAAATGCATTATTGTATGGAGATTTGAAGGAGGAAGTATACATGGAGCAACCTCTTGGATATCAAGAACAAAATTGTAAAACCCATGTGTACAGGTTAAACAGAGCTATCTATGGTCTGAAGCAAGCATCTCGCTCTTGGTTTGATAGCTTCTCGCTAGAGATTCAGAAACATGGATTCTCACGTTCCATGCTGGACCAGACTGTGACCACTCTATTATTAATTTATGTCGATGATATTATCATCACAGGAAACTCTGCAGCTCACATCCAAGAAGTCAAAGACTTACTAGGTCAGAGGTTCAAAATGAAAGATCTTGGAGTTCTACGTTATTTTCTTGGTGTAGAAGTTGATAACCAGGCTCATGGCTTGACACTCACTCAGCATAAGTACACCGTAGACGTTCTCAACAAGGCATGCATGAAAGATTGCAAACCTCTAGGAACTCCGAGTGTGCTTCATCAAAAACTTAGCGTTGATGATGGAGATATGTGTGATGACCCTACCAGGTATCGAAGCATAATAGGAATGTTACAGTACCTCACATTCACTAGACCTGACATCGTTTATTCAGTCAATTAAGTATCTCAATTTATGCATGCGCCACGTACTGGACCAGGGTTACCGGAAGCGCCTAGCTAAAAGGGGAAGCGCGCTTCCGAAGTGTGGGGGGAAGCGTCCCACTTTTTTGGGAAGCGTGCTTTCCTTTAATGGGGGACGCATTTCCCTTTAATGGGGGACGCGCTTCCCTTTAATGGGAAGCGCGCTTCCCATCACGCTTCCCCCATGCTTCCCCTGTTTTTTCAATTTTTTTGTATTTTTTATTTTTTTTTTGCTTCCCCCTCGCTTCCGAGACGCTTCCGAGACGCTTCCTAGGTCGCTTCCGAGACGCTTCCCGAATCGGTCCTAAGTGGTCCCATGCTTCCCCGCTTCCTAAAATTTTGAAAGTGCCTCGCTTCCCGCTCCCGCTTCCCGTATCGCTTCCCGCTCCCGCTTCCCGCTCCCGCTTCCTCAACTGGCAACCATGTACTGGACATATGGAAGCGGTCAAGAGAATCCTTAGATATCTGAAAGGGACTATTGGGGATGGATTGATATATTCACCACAATCATATGGCAAAGATGAGCAGGAACTTACTGTATACTGTGATGCAGACTGGGCAGGAGATCCTGACGAACGAAGATCTACATCAGGATATTGTGTCTACATTGGAAGGAATTTAGTCTCTTGGAGCAGTAGAAAACAAAAGGCTATCGCTAGATCAAGCACTGAGGCTGAGTATAGATCCATGGTTGTTGCTACTGTCGAAGTCACATGGATCAGGCGTCTATTAACTGAAGTAGGAGAAAAGATCTCTCACACTACCTTGCTATGTGACAACCAAAGTGCTATCAACATTTCATTCAATCCAGTAATCACAGTCGTGCTAAGCACATTGAGATTGACCAACACTTTATGAGACAGAAAGTTGAAGAAAAAGAGATTGAACCTGAATTCATCAGTACTGAAAGACAAGTTGTAGACATATTTACCAAAGGGTTAACAAAGGATCGTTTTTGGATGCTTAAAGGCAAGTTGTTCATGGTCCAAAACCATGATCAACTTGAGGGGGGGTGAAAAAGGTGCAAAAGGATCCAACCCGGGATCCGACCAGATCCATGTAAAAAAAAATGTGTACAATATACGTTATATTTTAATCGGGTCTGGATACACCAGACCCGGATCCATACCTCTATAAAATTAAGTTATAAATGAATAGTTTAGGTCACGATTTCATACTGAAATCGTGACAGTCGCTCACCTCTTGCTTTCATCTCTTCGTCTCTCTCTCTCTCTCTTTCTCAACGCAGGTACGGGTGGATTTCTAACAGATCCTACTCCCTACCGGCAACTTGTGGGGTCTCTAATGTATCTTAGCATTACAAGGCCAGACATCTCGCATGTCGTGCACACTGCAAGCCAATTTTAGCATGCTCCTGTTAAAATGTATCTCTCTTATGTATATATTTACATATATATATAAAGAGAGATACATATACATATATACATGATGTATATATGTATATGTTGTAATGAAGTGCCAAATGAAAAGAGCAACGTCTCCAAGCGAAAGCACGCACATACACAAGAGGCCACTAAAGGGCAAAATAAACCACAAAAGTGGTCAAGCACAAAAAGAAGATAAAAAATATATTTCTCTTCATAGAATGCTTCATAAGAAGCTTAACAAATACATGGGGCTGTGCCCCTTATTTATACACAGCAAGGGACCCAAGGAGGGGCTCCCATAGAGTCGTTGGAGCCCCTCCAACGGTCATATTTATGACCGTTGGAGGAGTCCAACGACTCTATGTGGACCCCTCTCAAGTGAATAAAAACAAAAAACTAAAAAAGCAAAAAGGAAAAAGAATAAAGGAAAAAGAAAAAGAGAAAAGCATATCAATGATATGCGTGTACAGGGTGAAATGACAGAAATACCCCTATCGGGTTTTACAAAATAAATATATATATATTTATATATATAGATAGACACATAGACATATATATATCATATATATGTGTATGTGTCGTAATCTATGTATATATATATATATATATATATATATATATATATATATAAAAATATACATCATTTTTTAACACCCCCCCTCAAACACATGGTGAGATCACCGAGAGTTTGCTAAGGAGGAAGTAGAAGCGAGGCGAAGGCAAAGCTTTGGTGAAGAAGTCCGCTAACTGATATTCGGTAGGAACATATGGAAGTTGAATGGTGCCTCGTAAAAACTCATCTCGAACATAATGACAGTCCATCTCAATATGCTTCGTTCGTTCGTGAAAAGTGTGATTGCTAGCAATATAAATGGAGCTCTTGTTGTCACAGCACAGCTTTGAGGGAGTGGAGAATGAGACACCCATATCTTTAAGTAAGCTTCTTAACCATATAATCTCAGTTGTGGTAGTGGCCATCGCACGTTATTCTGCTTCAGTAGATGAGAGAGAAACTTTACGCTGCTTCTTACACCTCCAGGAGATAAGTGACTCCCCAAGAAACACACAATAACCTGTGGTAGAAATACGATCATCGGGGTTACCCCCCAATCAGAGTCAGTATACGCAAGTAAAGTAAGAGGTGAAGAAGAGGAAAAGAATACTCCCTTAGTTATGGAATCTTTTAAGTATCTGATAATCCTCATTACTGCTGCCATGTGAGTGGTGGTAGGAGCAGTCTGAAATTGGCTTGCACTATGAACTGCATGAGAAATGTCAGGCCTGGTGATAGATAAATATGTTAAGGATCCAATCAATTGACGATAAGACGTGGGATCTGCTAAAGGAGTGCCATCATTGGCTCTCATCTTGGCATTGATCACTTCTGGAGTCTCCACCCTTTTGTCATCTGTTAGCCCAGACCTAGCAATAATATCAGAGGCAAGCTTCATCTGAGATAGGACATACCCCTTGGGGGAGTATGCAACTTCAATTCCTAAGAAATACCTCAAAAAACCTAGATCAGACATATCAAAATTTTTCTTAAGAATATTTTTAATAAGATCAATACCTTTCTTATCATTACCTGTGATAATCATATCATCAACATATAATAACAAAATTGTTATGTGTTCATTAGAGGATTTAACAAACAAAGCAGTATCAGTGTAACATGAGGAGAAACCATTATCAAGAACTACTTTGCTAAAAAGATCATACCAAGCTTTTGGCGCTTGTTTTAACCCATAAAGAGCTTTGTTTAATTTTAGAAATATTACCTTTCCCAATTTCAAGACCCGGCGGAGGGTCCATAAGAACTTCTTCACATAAAGTTCCATTTAAGAAAGCATTTTTAACATCAAGTTGGTATATAGGCCATTGTTTGATGGATGCTAAAGCAATTAAGGTTCGTACACTAGTCATTCTGGCTACGGGAGCAAAAGTTTCTTCATAATCAATCACATATTCTTGGGCATAGCCTTTTGCAACCAAACGAGCTTTGTATCTTTCAAGAGACCCATCACTTTTAGTTTTGACTTTATATACCCATCTACACCCAATTGCCTTCTTCCCTAAAGGTTGAGGAATAATGCTCCAGGTTTGGGCCTTGTTAAGAGCCTCTAATTCGATTTTCATGGCTTTAATCCAATGTGGGTGATCTTTAGCTTCCTTGAAAGAGGTAGGTTCGTGATACGAATGTATTAACATAAGACAGGCCCTATAATTCGGAGAAAAAGATTCATAGGACACAAACTTTTGTGGTGGCCTACTAGTACGAGAAGATCTCCTAGGTAGATTGTTGTCAGTAGATTCTTCTAAAGAGAAGTCTTGAGAGTATCTGTCAATAGCAGGTTGATGTTCATTTCCTATCCGCCGGGTATAGACATTTATGTCATTAAGGTTTTCATTTTGGGAGGTATTATCATGTTGTTGTATATTATAATGTGAAATTCCATCACAACTAGTATCACAAGTAATAGCCTCAGGAGACTCAATTCTAGGAGCTAAGTCAAATAGAAAAGAATAATCGATGTCTTCCTTAGATGTGTGGATATCGAAACCATTTTGTTCTTCAATAAAGTTTACATTTCTCGACACATATAATTTATCGTTTCGAATATCATAGCATCTATAGCCTTTTTTATTCTCACCATAGCCAATGAACACACATTCAATAGCTTTAGGTGACAACTTATCTTGTCCTAGACTAAGTACAAAACATTTGCATCCAAAGATTCTTAGTCTATTAAAATCGGGAGTAATTTTAAATAATTTTTCAAAGGGCGAAACATTTTTCAAAGAGGAAGAGGGCATACGATTCACAAGATATGTTGCGGTAAGAAGAGCTTCGGCCCAAAAATTTTTAGGAACACATTTAGACACAAGAAGAGTTCTTGTGGTTTCAATTAAATGCCTATGTTTCCTTTCCGCAAGACCATTTTGTTGCGGAGTTTTAGGACAAGATCGTTGGTGCAAAATTCCATTTGTTTTAAAATAATTTTGGAAGTCTTTAGACATGTATTCTCCTCCTGAGTCGGATCTAAAAATAGCTATATTGTGTTGGAATTGGTTTTGAACAAGAACGTGAAACTCTTTAAAATTAGTGAAGACATCGGATTTATTCTTGATAATATAAACCCATGTGTATCTAGTAAAATCATCAATAAAAGAAACATAGTAAGAGAAGCCTCCTTTGGACATAACGGGTGCCGGTCCCCATACATCGGAATGCACAAGTTCAAAAGGCCTTTTTGACACAAAATTGCTATGAGAATATGGAATAGAGTGAATTTTCCCAAGAATACAATCATTGCATGTAAATGTATTTGTATTACAAAAAATTTCCAAAAATGGAAAGAGGTACAATTTAGAAATACTAGGGTGTCCAAGTCTCTTATGCCAAGTCTCAATATCTTTGGATTGAACATGATTACAAAATGATTTGGATGGCAAAGACAAAAAATCCATATAGTAAAGGTCCCCTCTTCTATGGCCTTGCCCAATCCGCTTCCCGGACCGGAGATCCTGCACATAGCAATGGGTAGGTGAAAAAGAGACATTACATTCAAAATCGGTAATTTGAGAGACGGAAAAAAGATTTAGATTAAGTTTTGGGATGATTCGGATTTTGGGAACAAAAAATTCTTTGTTTTGGTCATAAATTTTCTCAAGGTTTCCAATACCCTCAACATTTAAAGAAGTTCTATCGGCGGTGGATACATATGATTTAAATTTATTGAGACTTGGTTTTGACAAAAGTGATGCATTTGGAGTCATATGGAAAGAGGCACCCGAATCAAGAATCCAAGAGGACATACCTGGAAATGAAGAGATGCCGGCACCGGAAGTGGAAGGTGAGGATGATGATGTAGAGGCGTTCATCTTCATAAATTGTTGGAGAGTTTCGGTTAGATGAGCGATGGAATCCTTTATGTCACCATCCTTTTTTGTATCTTCATTGATGATTGGAGGAGTCTCTCCCACGGAAGCTACCTTCTTCTTGAATTTAGGGCAATCGGGACGAATATGGCCCGGTTCATTACAATTATGACAAATGATTTTTCTTCCTCCACCACCATTATTCTTCCAAAAATGTGGTGGTTTATATGATCTTACATTGTTGCCGGGTCTAGACACGGCATGTACTTCATCAACATCCCTTTTTAAGGCCAAACGGGTTTCTTCTTGACATAAATCGGCCAAAATATCGCTTAGAGGAGTAGAGGCTCTATGAAGTAGAGATCCTCTAAGTTGTTCAAATTCGGGACGAAGCCCATGAATAAATTGAAAGAACCTCTCTTTTTCCATTTGCTCTTGTCGCATAGCAATAGCACTTCCTTCCCATTGCGGTTCGAGAAGGACAAGTTCATCCCATAAAGAAGATAGGGCACTATAGTAGTCCCTAATGCTCATATCACCTTGCTTGGTAGCTCTTACCTTTTCTTGTAGAAAAAAATGCCTAGCAAGGTCTCTTTGAGTGTACATACCTTTCATGAAAAACCATGCTTCATTAGCCTTCTTGAATTTTGCAAGATTTGCACAAATCTTTAATTCGACGTTATTCATGAACCATGCTAAGATTTTAGCATGTTCACTTTCCCAATCTTCCATTTTAGAAGAATAATCAAGAATAGCCTTTTCTTTTTCTTCTTCATTCAAAGCTTTTTCTTCACCTCCTTCAAGTTTAGTTAACTTTAGTTGTGGTTCCGGAATGGTTCCACGTACATAACCCCAAAGCCTTTTACCTTTGAGATTATTCTCCATAGCGGCCGCCCACATGCGATAATTGGTCCCATCCAATTTGAATGAGAGATCGATTTTTGCATCTTTGTTGGCCATTAGAAGAAAAATTTATAAGACAAGAGAGAGGAGAGGTATTACTTGTCAAGGGAGGATCCAATGAAGCCTTCTTAACCTTGCTCTGATACCATGTAATGAAGTGCCAAATGAAAAGAGCAACGTCTCCAAGCGAAAGCACGGAAGCACGCACATACACAAGAGGCCACTAAAGGGCAAAATAAACCACAAAAGTGGTCAAGCACAAAAAGAAGATAAAAAATATATTTCTCTTCATAGAATGCTTCATAAGAAGCTTAACAAATACATGGGGCTGTGCCCCTTATTTATACACAGCAAGGGACCCAAGGAGGGGCTCCCATAGAGTCGTTGGAGCCCCTCCAACGGTCATATTTATGACCGTTGGAGGGGTCCAACGACTCTATGTGGACCCCTCTCAAGTGAATAAAAACAAAAAACTAAAAAAGCAAAAAGGAAAAAGAATAAAGGAAAAAGAAAAAGAGAAAAGCATATCAATGATATGCGTGTACAGGGTGAAATGACAGAAATACCCCTATCGGGTTTTACAAAATAAATATATATATATTTATATATATAGATAGACACATAGACATATATATATCATATATATGTGTATGTGTCGTAATCTATGTATATAGATATATATATATATATATAAATATACATCATTTTTTAACATATGTATCTATCTTTATATATATATGTAAATATATATGTTTCTCTCTCTTCTTGTAAAACCCGCAAGGGTATTATAGTCATTTCCCTTCTTTTGCGCATATTCATAATTATGAATATGCTGTAATATTTTTGTACTTTTGCTTTTTCTTCTTTTCTTTTTTCTTTTCATTTTATTCTTTCTTTTTTTGACTCAAGTCAACTTGGAGGGGGCTCAACACTAGCTGTTGGGCCTCTCCAACGGTTAGAATTCTAACCGTTGGAGAGGCTCCAACAGCTAGTGGAGCCCCTCCAAGGCTCCTTGCTTGCTTATAAATAGGGGAGTTCCCCCTTTGTAAAAACCACTTTTTGGAGTTTTTGTTCTCCGTTCTTCTCAATAAAATTCTTTATATTTTGTATGCCTTTGTGCATTTGAGTTTCTTTATTGTACCTTCGTGTATATTTGTTCTAAGTGTTCTTGTGCATTTGTGCACATTGGTGGTGTTGTGCTTATCGCACACTTTATCTCCTTTTTGAGATATTTTCAC
This sequence comes from Nuphar pumila, assembly GCF_984573655.1. NCBI lineage: Eukaryota > Viridiplantae > Streptophyta > Magnoliopsida > Nymphaeales > Nymphaeaceae > Nuphar > Nuphar pumila. The sequence continues at coordinate 86,986,931 of NC_143262.1, forward strand.
AGCTCCTACATCTGTCCATATGGGCACCGTTCTCCGAATTGTCAGATACATAAGGCAAACCTTAAATAAGGGAGTCTTTCTTTTCTCGTCCTCTGAGTTAAATTTAATTGCATATACTGACTCTGATTGGGGAAGTGACTCAAATGACCGTCACTCCACTACAGGTTTTTGCATTTTTTTAGGTAAATCTTTAATTTTATGGAGATGCAAGAAACAACAAAAGGTATCTCTATCATCCACAGAAGCAGAATATCGAGCCATGGCATCCACAACCATGGAAATTGTGTGGATTCATCAACTCTTACAAGACATGGGGATTCAGATTCAAGGACCCACCAAGTTATGTTGTGACAATAAGAGTGCAATCTACATTGCCAAAAAATCACAAATTTCATGAACGTACAAAGCATATTGAGATGGACTGCCACTACGTTAGAGAAACATACTTGCAAAGAGTTATAGATTTTTCATACGTGACCTCGAAATATCAGTTGGCAAATTTCTTCACTAAGGCACTCTCAGATTCAACTTTCTTCTTGGCAAACTCTCGGTCATTGCGCCCTAAGTTTGAGGGAGGGTGTTAAATTGTATCTCTTGTTATATACATATATTTTTATATGTATATAACGAGAGATACATATACATATATGTATCATGCATATATGTATATGTATCTATCGTTATATATATATATATATATATATATATATATATATATATATATATATATATATATATATATATATATATATATATATATATATATATATATATATATATATATATATATATATATATTCCTTCATGTAAACCCCAGGGGTATTTTTGTCTTTTTACTGTTTTATGCATATTTACATTTGTAAATATGTTTGTAATTTATTTCTCTTTCTTTTCTTTCTTTTCTATCTTTTTTCTTTTTCTTTTTCTTTTCCTTTCTTTTTTCTTTTTGACTTAGTCGACATTGGAGGGGGTCCAACACTAGACATTGGACCCCTCCAACGTCTAGTGGGAGCCCCTCCAAGGCTTCCTCTTCTCTATAAAAGGGGTTGAACTCCTATTGTAAAATTCATTCAATGCTTGGAGCATTGTTCTCCAATTGTTCAATAAAATTCTTTATATTTTTGCATTTGTGTTCCTCATTTGTACCTTGGGTACATTTTGTTCTAAGTGTTCTTGTGCCTTTGTGCACATATCCCATTGTGGAGTTAGAGCTTGGGTTGCACACTACCTCTTTTTGAGATATTTTCACAGTTGGTCCCATTGAACTTGATGAGAACAACCATTAAAACTTCTTTGTCGGTCATGGTTAAGAAGAGAGAAGATGAAGGATGTTGATGACGAGCTTTCCAAAGCAACAAACCCTCTATCACTCTATCCTTGTTCACATGATCCTCAACCTCAAGAGCCCCAAGTAGGGGTGTCAACGGGTTGGGTTTGGTTCAGAGTTGGACCCAGGTAGAACCAGACTTGGCCACAATTTTTGGGTATGGTATTGGGTTCGGACCCGACCCGAACCATACCCAGTAAAATAATATTTTTTATTTATTTTTACATTGAAAATTTGTGGGTCTTAATAGGAACTCAGGTTGGGCCCGGGTCTGATATAAAATTTCACAAACTATACCCGAATCCATGTTTTAATCGGACCTTTGGATCCAGATCCAGGTCTTAATCGGGTCTTCTTCTTTATCACCATACCCAGACCCTATAGGGTTTGATACGGGTCAGGTCCGGGTAAACCTGATCGGTTGACACCCCTAGCTCAAAGGCTATGATACCATGTAATGAAATATAAAAGGTGCACAAATAGATGCCACTATGGGCTTACAAGATTACTAGAATGTGCACAAAGATAGCAAGCCTTTTATTTGCCTATACAAACAAGAACACAAGTCACTTTATGGGCAAGAACACATAAAATATATTAATGAAAATGCTTAAGGAAAACGTAACTACAATATGGGAAATACCCCATATTTATAGAGAATTCAAACCACACAAGGGGCTAGCTAACTAGTTGTTGGGCTAGTCCCAACAGCTAGAACAAGAATTAAAAAAACTACAAAAAAAAGGAAAAACAAAAGTACAAAAGTGCCCCTAATGGGCATTACCTATTACATATACAAATCAGTAAAAATAAATATATATACACATATATACATGTATACACACACACACACACACACATATATATATATATATATATATATAATGTGTCTATACAACTTTAACAGATTATAACAACTATATCAATGACAATAATTTTGATAAATAAGAATAAATGGTGGACATAACCTTTGGATAGAGGAGGCATTCAAGAAACGAATGCTTTTTGAGCGCTTGAGCTCCGATTCCAGAATCAAAGGGCAGAGCACATCATGAGCTTGCATACACACATGCGTGCACACACAGGACACACACACATGCACAAGATATGCATTTCTTCATGGCCTCTTGTAGACCTTATGTCGTGCAGATTTTTCTAGTTTATTATTCATGTGCAAGCTAATTAATTGCATTTCACTTTATTTTAGATCCAATTAGTTTGCAGATGTCAGAATTTCCATGCTTCTTAGAATTATACAGCTTCCTATTGTTGGATACTTATTTAAGTGCTTTATGTTTTTGGAGGCCTCGATTTTGTTAAAGAGATGTTGCTCCATTTCCTTGTTAATGTGTCATTCTATTGTTGCTGACAGGGCCCCTTTTTCTTTTCCTTTTTTTTCTGTATAGATCCTTTTCTGGGATGAAATCTTTCTGCATTGATGATATTGACTTGGAAGATGGTAAAGTGGAGAAAGACAGAGATCGAACTGCACACAGGCATATTCTTGGCAAAGTTCATAACCAAGCTTTGTTGTCTGGGATTGCATACTGCATTTCATCATGCAGCATGATATTGGTCAACAAATTAGTGTTGTCAGGTTACAATTTTAGTGGTGGAATATTTTTAATGATGTATCAGGTGAATTTCTGGTGATAGTTCATTTTCATTGTAGAATTGACTCACAATTTGAAATCTAACATCACACTTGGTTTGGCGTTTCAGTTCCCATATCCAAAAAAGAATTATTTGCTATACTGCAAATGCTTTGTGACATGCATATGTACTATATTTGGAATCCATAGATATATTACTTCTGTATTACGTAGTCACATTATAAGTTTTGTATCCATATTGATTTTCCATCTATGCTTTGGTTTGCAGAATCTCGTATGTGTGATTATTGTTTCCTTTCTGAGCTTTTTCGGCATAATCTCAACAGAGCCCCTTACTTGGAGATTGATTAAGGTGTGGCTACCTGTGAATGTTGTATTTGTTGGGATGCTTATTACAAGCATTTTTAGGTATGGATTCCAACCTATGGTAATTTGCTATTGTTCTGTTCTGTTGATTTTTTTTCTTCTATGTTTTAGTCTCTTAATTTTTTATTTTGTTCTCTCTGTTTCTCATTTAGTTTCATCTACTTCTGTATGGAACACATTAAGCTGTTTTGCTTGCAACTATGCTATGCTTGTGGTTGTTTTGCATGGTAAATGTGCTTTCTTCTCAAGTGCAATATTTCAATGAAGAAACAGAGAGAAACATCCATAATTCTCACACTGTGGAAAGGACATCTAGGAAGAAACATTAATTACATTGTTTTATCTTTTTATCAAAAGACAGATTCTTTACAAAAGATTAGTTTCGCAAATCAACATGTAAAACACTACACTGGACCTTAGCCCATTACAAAATTTAACAATGCAATTAATTAAAAAATCAATAGTTTTAAATGGATTTTTGCAATGCATAGAATAAAACTTAGAGCAACATTTCTCTTGGCCCCCATGGCTTACATAGTTCACATCTGACCACTGATGTATCTTATGCAAAAACCATAGTCAGCAAGTGATCACACAATTATCCAAACATGTCTACAAATGTACATTCATTCACACACAGTACGAATGTACATGAATAAATAATTTACATATGCATATGAACACATGCTTGCAATATACATTTTTGTTTTCATGATTCGTCTAGTGCATAACATGCAAACATGCACATGATAATGCTGATACAACAACATTATAACTTCAGAATTCATGTGTTCATTATATGCATATTTATGTCAACAAAATATTAGATTTCATCAGCATACATGTCCAACAGCATCCTTACCAAATTCGAGTATGCTCGGGTTACAAAAACATAACCACCGGGCTCACGCTATGATGCCCCGTACACAGGACGACTCTAAAACACTATTGACAGTATGTTTCTCATGTATAAACATGCAGCCAAAAAGTGTCAGGCAATGCTGCACCAAAAAGTGCAACATTGGTCTACCTCAAAACAGCCCAACAAAAGTCAACGTTCATGTGATTAATACATCTACATATACAAGAAAATGACATGCTAGAATACTATCCAGGATTCCAGATGCATCTTTGTGCAAGGAAATCATTATGTGAGAAACCCGATCAACATCTATTCGGGTCTGGTCTGCACCCAATACAGCATGTATTCGGGTCTGACCCGCCCCTTGAAAACAACAATTTATCGGTTCTGGTCAGCACCCGATACTGTTCGTATCAGGGTTTGACCAGCCACCCGAAATTGCCATGTTATTGGGTCTGGTCAGCACCCGATACAGTCCGTACCAGGTCTGACCAGCCACCCAATCTAGGTATATTTCTGGGTCCTTCACGGGATCTGTGAACCTGAACCCCCTATCAAAACAAACCCGATATAGTAAAGTTACACCCAGCTAAGAGTGTATATGACAATGCCGGATCAGGTAAAACAACAAAAAAATGCAAAAACAATCTCAGATATTTATTCTAATTTAGACAAGATCTGAACTAAAGTACTCACATCTTACTTTTAAGAATCTGAACTGCTGTATAAATCTGAAACAATTTCTACATAGATAAATTAAATCTTGAATATGTATAAGTATGACTGTCAACGGGTCGGATCTGACCCAGATCTGGCCAGTACCGAACCCTACCGGGTCAGGGTTTACAGATAATAACACACTCTATCGGAATTCAGGCCTGATATATATATATATATATATATATATATATATATATATATATATATATATATATATATATATATATATATTCGAATAGCAGACCCGGGGTGGCTCAAGTTCCCATTTGGATCTATATAATTTCAAGGTAGCCAGGATAATCAAAATGGTATATTATCAAGCGCGAACAACAATTCATAAGTTTACTTGGTTACTCTCTCAAAGAAATACAAAAATGAATTATACATATTATGTTCTTGTACTAATGACTATTTGTAGGGAAATCCAGCATAAGTGTTTCCTCACTTGACAAATCTAATTCAAGTCAACTGTGCTTGAACACCGTATGGTCCGAATCACATAGAAAAAAAAATATTTCATCAGATCTGGACCAGATCTGTGCACCCCATGAAAATCGGCAGATTTGTCCACACGCATAGTGGGACAGATTCCACTATGTGCACAGAAATCAAATAGCTTGTACAATCCATTCTGAATTTTATTTCATATATATATATATATATATATATATATATATATGTGTGTGTGTGTGTGTGTGTGTGTGTGTGTGTCGGTAGAGTAAGAAAAGACAGCATCTCATATATATATATATATATATATATATATATATATATATATATATATATATATATATATATATATATATATATATATATATATACATAACCATTGTAACGTTATGTATATACATACATATATACATATTCTAAATCAGATTCTCATTCGTTCATTCTTTTCCTTTTCCACCAAAAACATTACATAGAATTCACTTACACTATTTTTTCCCGTTAGAACCGAGAGAGAAACCGTACCTTTTTTTGAAGCTTGAAAAAAAAACGAAAGAAACCAAAATCAGACAATCGGAGAGGAAGTGAGTCTTCTTCTCCTTTTTCTTCTTCTTCTCTTTTCTTCTCTTTCTTTCTCTCCCACGATTTTCCCTTCTCTCTCTCTCTCTCTCTCTCTCTCTCTCTATATATATATATATATATATATATATATATCTTTCTCTCTTTCTTGCTTTTTTTTTGAGGTTTTATATTAGAGGGGAGCCTTTAGAGGGTGACGCCCCTCTAGGGTTTTCCCATATGGGCTGGAGATAGAGTTTTCCCATATGGGACTATCTCCAACCTCCTTTCCTAATTTTTCTCAAAACTTTTTTGTTTTCTTTTCCAACTTCTTCCTCTTTCTAATCTACTTACCTGTTTTTTAATCAACCAAATTAGGCTCTTCTAAAGACCCCACTATTTGGTAACTACCATATGCAACTGAAATTCAGAATTTAATTGTTTTTAATATTAATTTAATTAATTATTTATTAATTAATAAATATTCAAAAAATTCAGAGGGTTTTTAACTTTAAATTTTCTTAATTTAAACCTTTATACTGAATTTAAAGCTTTAATTTCGTTAGACCTGGATTTTGGATCTGAATTCGGATCCAAGATTCATATCCATATCCAATATCCGTATGGATCCTGAAGTGGATCAGATCCTAATTAATATGGGTCTTGGATTGAGTCCAGATCCATATTATCTTGGATCATACAGATCCGGTATGATCCAACCGAGACTCGGTCCCATCGAGACAGGCCTTTTTTGAAAAATTGTGATTTTCAGGCCAACCGTAGTCCAAATTCAGGAAAATAAAATATTGTTGAATTCAGCATTTGAGGCGCATCTAATGATGTATAACTTGAATTTCGCCTTCGAATTTAACCCGAATTTTGCTTGATTTTAAAGGTCAAAAATAAAAGTTTTATCATATCTTGTTTGGCTCGTTTAGGTCTTATCAATGAGACCTGGGCGAAACCCAAACTCAATTGACGCTACTTAAAATTGAGGATTTATCAATTTTCTACAACACTTAGCCAAAATCTTTGAATTTAACTAAGTGTAAAAACACACGATATTGCAACAAATCATAATTATTCCATCCAATAGTAATCATATAAACTACTTGTGGCATATACCTACGAATATAATGCAAGAATTGCTTAAATCAACATTATACACAAGCCATCAACTTGAGAATAATTTTTACTCAATAAGATATTTTTCAAAAAAAGGCAATATCACTTAAACACACATGGAATAATACATTGATGATAGAAGGACCGTATAAACTCATGGAACATGTCCATGTTATCACTAAAGACAATACTGTGCAAAAAATTTCTAAGATTCATAATCTTTAGTTCACAAAAAATTGATGCTTGATCACATCATTAAAATTATTAAGAAAACATCACGATACACCAAAAATCTAAAAGATAAGCCATGTAATCACATATATGAGCATAAGAACAAGCATACATGCATGTTAAGAGACATTCAGAGGAGAAATACAACATAAAAGTTTAGTATTTTGAAAAACATGAGACACATATAAGAAAGTGCATACTTTTGTAAGATGAAGTTTTTCAACGTACATATCCATAACCTAAAACATATACTTTAGATGTCAAAAGACAACAAATTCTAATTAAAAACAAACATTTTGATATAATCTTTTAAAAATACCTACCATACATATGAAACTAAAAGAGTCAAAGATATATACCGGAATGTGAAGTCTTTGAATCCATACCATACAATTTTTTTCCAAGACCATGATGCCTTGCTTTGATACCATGTCATGAGAATGGCACAAATCCTGATGCACTCCGGAATGAATACCAAGAACCAAAAATACAATGTACTTTAATACATACTCACCATAGAAGTAACATTGGAACACAAAAAATATAAAATGAATAATTTCATTAAGAATGAAATTCAAATAATACAAAAAGAAAATGCAAAATTACAAATTGTCTCACTACAAAGACACTCAACCCTAAAACTACCCATCACTCTCTCAAACCCCACACATACACTCACCCATGCATTTAAAGAGAGAGCAGAGAAAAGGGAATAAGTGGATTCCCTTCTAGCCGCTGGACAGCCTCTCCAATGGCTAGAAGAAATCAACCTAAGTTGATTTTAGTCAACATATGTTGACTAACCAATATATATATATATATATATATATATATATATATATATATATATATATATACATAAAAAGATCACACTTATCTTAACATTGATAACATGAATTTGATCTGCAATAATGTGAAACTCCAAAATTATGTCTGCATAATGGTTATGAACCTTCTACTTGCAATTGAGTGATGCAGTCCTAAAAGAACATATTTAGATGAATATTCATCAGATGCATAAGTCAATATGTTTACATATTAGTCAAGCATTTTATCAATGTCCTTTTTCTTTTATTTGAAAAGAAAGATTTGCAGAAGGGAAGGGATGAAAGATGTCACCTATGCTAGACATTGCAAAGAAAGGGAACTAGTCTATAAAACAGCAGCATGTACTAATGTCTGGAATAGGCCAGCTCAGGAGAAAGCCAATAGTGCTGCAACCATGTGGCAACATAATTAGCAGGACTAGTATCCTATGACTTGATTGATTTCATAAACAGGTCATAGACATTGCATTGGAGGCAGGACCCAAGCATGTCTTTAGTACTACATCTTGCTCTTTCCAGTCACTTGAAGGGCACTATTTATCTGCTTAATGCTTACATATATGCAGACAATTTTGATGACTCTTTCTTTTACTTTTGTTTTGGGCTCCTAGTGGAATAAATTTTCAACAACTATGTTCTGCAGCCAGATATTTGTTGTCTTGTCCTGCAATATTGATTTGTCGTTTTCATACAGCTGCTAAATCTCTATTTAGTTCTTTCTCTGCTTTGCCTTTTTTGTTTGATCTATTATACAATATCCTCTATTGGTTATTTCTAATGCATAGAATCCCTCCAATCTTCCTTTGATCTTTAACTTTTCAGTCAGGTTTTCCTATTTGGCTACCATTGATAGTTTTATAGTGGATCCCATACAAGAAGATCCTTTATTTTATGATGGACCTCTGCCTGGAAAAAGTCTTACACTAAGTGCAAGTATTGTTTTTGTTATCATGAAATGTATTTTCAAGATTTACGATTATTTTGGCAGTTTATTATGATGAGCAAAATTCTCTTTGGATAATGTGTCTTTTAAAGAGAACAAGAATTCCAAAATCATTGGAATGTCACTGTTGTGGACTTGTGTGTCTTGTTTTTTGTGCACCCCACCTCAACTACATCTGTTTTTGCTGTGGTTGTACTATTTTCTTCTTTCCAGTTGGCTAATATCTCTTCTTGCTTCTTGCAGTCTTAAATACATTAACATTGCTATGGTGACAATTCTGAAAAATGTCACCAATGTAATAACTGCTTTAGGTGAAATGTACCTTTTCAACAAGCATCATGACAATAAAGTGTGGGCAGCTCTTTTCTTAATGGTATGATGAACCATTTTCTTATACTTTTAGAGGTTTTTCTTTATTGGTGTCTGTGTGTGTGTTTAAGTGATGACAGATGAAGATCCAAGCACTGTGCAATTTCTATATGTTAAGGGTGTGCCTATAATATTTCTTCATTGTAGACTTCGTAACTAGTGAAGGATATTTAAGTAATTTAAGTTATGCCAAACTCGTCATCTGTCTTTTGTACGTTGGCATTACTTTATTTGCTGTTGATATGCCTAGCAATTTGGATGTGATTTCTGGGTATGTCATGCTCCTGCAATCTCTTTTTCATTAACTTGGGCCTCTTCTCTTTGCTCTGCTTCTTTATGAGACATGCATTATTCCGTGCCATGGTACATGACAACCAATAGTCTGTCCGAATGTTTTGGTGTTACCTTGAGTTATTAGTTTGTATCTGTTTGATCTCGATGTTCTTGATTCCTCTCTCTCTCTCTCTCTCTCTCTCTCTCTCTCTCTCTCTATATATATATATATATATATATATATATAGGAAAACTGGAATATGTTTACAAGCAAAACATGTTTGCTGGTTTGAACCAACAGTTGCCGTCTAATATGGGGATCGGACAACTTCCTTCTTTCCCCTTTCTGCCCAATGCAAACCCCTCTCCTTCCCACCCCAGCCTGACTACTCTCTCTCTCTTTCCCTCTCCCTCTCACTCCCTTTTCTCCGTGGATCACAACCACCGCCGGCAGTCGACCGATCCACCACTACCATTGGCGAGGTTCCTCCTCCTTTCTTTCTGAGGACCACCACCTTCTTCACCTGATCTCCCTCCTCTGCTCGCCTTTCTTCCTCCCTTCTCCGTGTCACCCGATCTCCCTCCGCTGGTGGTGTTTGACAGTGGTGGTCCTCGGAAGCACAACACAGAAAAATAGGAGGGAGATGGAGAAGGGAGTCAGGCTGGCAGGGGAGAGAGTGTTACAGACTCTTTTCTGCTCCAAGTCCGATTTGCCCTAGTATTGGATCCACCCAGTACAGGATCTGCCCCAGAGTATCCCGCACCAATGAGGACTATGCACTAATTATCAGAGTTCACCCCAGCCTGAGAGTCTGGTGGGATGCCCCCTGGAATCCCATCCAGGGTGGGATTGTGTATGGACCCTTACCCTTTTACCCTCTATGTTTCTATAAATAGGCATGTATAGTTACTTTATTTCTTAATGAAATTTATTGAGTTCAACCTCTAAATTTCGTTCTTGGTTCTGGTTTGGTGTGTTCTTTTGAGGGAAAGACTTTTCTCTCTCACCTATCCATCTCTGTCCATTGTCGGCTAGTCGGGAACGCTTTTCTCCCTTCGGGCCGCTGCTCTCGCGTTCCACCTTGTTGTCTGCACCAGCAAGGAGAGACACTTCTCTCTCTCCTTGTCGGTTCCCTCCTTGGCCAAGTCCCTGCCCTGGACTCAACCTCCCCTTCATGGTTCACATGACTGTGACCCCTGCCTGGGACACGCCCTTCACGTCAGTGCCCAGACCGTGTCCGACTCCCTGGAAACGCGCCCAGCACTCCCCCTTCACTGCTCTTCTCTCTCATGTCTGCTTGCCTATTCGGACGTGCCCCTGACTACCGTGGCTTGACCCCCTCGTGCGCAGCCCCTTGTGAGTTGTGCCCTGTGTTCAGCAAACCGGATCCATCAGGGCCGACCTCCCAGGGATCGATCCCTGAGAGAGAGAGAGAGAGAGAGAGATGTTTGCATTGGGCGGAAAGGTGGAAAGGGGAAAGAACCATTGTTGGTTCAAGCAGCAAACATGTTTTGCTGGTAAACATACCTATATATATGTATATGTTCACTATCGATTTGCTCAAATAGGTCCATATGTTATTCTTTTATAATACTGAGGAGTCTTTTCTTAGATAGGACCATTTAACATTTTATTTATCTCTGCAGATCATTTCAGCAATATCTGGTGGGATCACAGATCTTACTTTTCATGCAGTGGGATATTCATGGCAAATTTTAAACTGTTTCCTAACAGCTTCATATTCGGTAATTCCTTTTACTTCATATGCATCATTCTTGGTTTATAATCCAAGGATGTAATTTTTCTACGTCAGAAGTAGCTGTCTCTGTTGACTTGGATGCTGTTGCCTTCCTGTTCTAATTATTTATTTTCTGACCTGAATTCCAACTTGGTCTTGTATTTTTGTTAGGATAAGTGAAAACTGAGATAAAGTATCTGTAAAAAATTTGGAGTTGCACACTGTTTGAGTTTGCTACATAGACTGGAAATTTTTATGTGATTCTTGTTGATAATAGTTGATGATTGGTGCCACTAGTGGAAACAATCATAACCACAAATCACTAAGAGTCAATTGTGGCATACCAATTTTGATAGGCAAAAAGGTAGAGGCAGTATTCTTAGCATAAAGAATGATGAGCTGCAAAATTTCCTTGCCGGGCATCCCACTGAGGAAATTGAAAGTAGAAACTCGAATCATTTTCAGTCGCTATCTCATGCTACAGTTTTATATAGATACACTGATGAACTTTCTTCACACTTTATGGATTTAAAATCAGTTAACTATTTGATAACTATATTTTCTTTCAATGGAATTATTGAGTAAACTAACCTGGATGTTTTGTTCCTGTGCAGTTAACATTGAGAAGGATCATGGATACAGCAAAGCAAGTCACCAATTCTGGAAATTTAAATGAATTTTCAATGGTGCTACTGAACAATGTCCTCTCACTGCCTCTAGGACTGCTGCTTATTGTTGCATTCAATGAGGTGGACTACCTTTCCAAGACGTGAGTTCTATACACAGTCATATTATCACCATAATTTTTAGTTGATTTGGCATGTGCATGTAGGGATGTCAAGTGTTCAGATTCAGGTCATATATCTGACAGAATTCGAATCTGTTTGGTCAGATTTGGTAGAACAAACAGTATCCAAGTATTAATCAAATTTTGTACATAGAAATACATCTGAACGAATCTGATGGATATCCAAATTTGATACATGTAACTGAAAAGAAGTGTTTTCCCTTGTTACGGGTCATGGATTTGGAGATCCAGAACCGTGACATTAACTTCTCATTAATGGCATTGTGTAATATAATTTATTGTAATGAGGGTACTTTAGTACCCTAATTTTTGTAATAGCATGTTAATATAAATGAGTATTCACAGCAGCCGACCCTAAGATAATAGGGTATCGGTTTTTTCCCCAACTTCTTTCTCCCTTTCTCTATCTCTCTCTGTATCTCAACTCTCACGCGTGGAACGACCTGGAGATTGAAAATCTAACATGGTATCAGAGCCACGCTTCAGCTGAAACTGGAATCGATCTCAAAGGTACGTCTGAAAGATCTATCTCTTCTCGATTTTCTCTTCTAAGTCAAGAATTTTTTTTTTCTGTCTCCCCATCTCGTCTGATTTTTTTTTTCTATTTACGTCTGACCCAGTCCATTCTTTTCTTTTCAATCAGATCTGATCTGACGAAAATCCGATCTGCCTTCCTTCTTCCGCCTTCCTTTTTTTTTTCAAATCTGACGTTAATCAGATCTGATCAAACTATCTTCCTACCTAATCTGAGTCAACTCAGAGAGGACTGAGTGACTCAGCCCAGATTTTCGACCCCAAACCCTTTGTTGAATATACCTTTTTCTTTCATTCTTCATTCTTCATTCTTCATTCTGTCATCAATATACCCTGTTTATCGTTCTTGATCACAGCGTGATCTAATCACGCAATCGGGGCCCTATTTTGATCCAGCTGCACCCTTGATCAGATCTGATCAAGCCGATACACTCTCATTTCTACCATTTTATCTGCTTTAGCTTGAAAGCATTGCGTCAATACCGAGTGGGAATTCATATTCACAATTTTTTTGTGATTTTCATATCCAATATTTCATTTCCTATACAAATCAGAAATTTGATAGATATTCAATTTCTGTTTTAAATCAACAATCTGATAGTCATTGATCTGAATTAGTTTCTGCAAAAAAAAAAAGGTTACAAAAACTGTAGGCAGATTGTGCTGAACACACTCTTAATACTGTGAAACATGGATTCACTTCCTAGCCAGTCGGTTCTTTCTTCAAGTTTCCTCAGCCAACTCGTGTCTGAAAAATTAAATAATGGTAACTTCTTGACTTGGAAGAGGCAAATCATACCTTTCATTAGGAGTCAGGATCTTTCTAGACATCTGGATGGATCTATTCCAGTTCCTCCTGAGTTCATATCACGAGAAGAAAGGGACAGCGAAGGGGAATCTACTACAGTATATGTTAGAAATCCTGAATTTGTGGCTTGGATGAAAAGAGACCAAGCGCTAGTTGCTTATATTACATCTACACTCTCACAAGAGGTACTTATAGCCATTCCAGATGACTGCACTGCCATGCAACTTTGGAACAGACTTTTTCAGACATACTCACAGGTTTCTCAAGCCAGGATTATGTTTCTTAAAAGAGAATTTCAAATGTTAAGAAAGAATTCCATGACCATCATGGAATACTTGAACAAAATGAAGGTTATCACAGATCAACTAGCAGTTGTTGGAAGTACAGTAACTGATAAAGATTTGGTACAGTAAACCCTCAGTGGGTTGGGACACGACTATCATATGATTGTCACTTCCCTGTTATGTTTACCTGAGCTGCCCAACTTTGAAGATCTGCGTGCAAAATTGTTACAATATGAGATGAACCTAAAGGGATTTTTTGAAGAATCATTTATGCATACTGGGGCACATGAAGTTCTTGCTACAGGGGTTACTTATGCACGAGGAGGAGGAAGCTATGATATCAAGGGAAAGGGAGCACAAGGGAGAAGTGGTCAAGGAGGTCGTGGATTATTGCCTACACCCAACACATATACCAATCCACAAAGACAGAGGCCAATTCCTACCTGCTTTCTGTGTAATAAAAAGGGGCATATCAAAGCTAATTGCTGGTTCAATCCCCTAAATAAAGGAAAATCAACACAAACTGAAGCAAAAAGAGGCACAGATAGTACAAGGACCAACAAAGAAGTAAAGGAGTTATTGCTGTCAGCTTTAGCAGAATTGAATCTGAAATAAAATGAGCAAGGTACTTGGTATGTGGACTCTGGCGCAGCGACCCACGTTACTGGTGATGCAGGTAAGCTCCTAAAACTTGTTCCTTGCATTGGTAGAAGTAGTATAGTTACTGGAGATGGATCACACTACTCTGTCTCTCATATACCCTTGCCTGAATCTTCCATCAACCTTTCAAAAGTTCTTTATGCTCCTAATATCAAGAAAAACATCATTTCAGTTTCTAAACTTGTTGATGATATCAAAGCCTCAGTTGAATTTACTCCCTCTTCTGTTCTTGTCAAGGATCTCTGCACGAAGGAGACGATCGCTAGAGGAAAACGACAAGGCAATATGTATGTCTTTCAAGAAGATCCTTCAACACATATTCGCTCTGCAGACCCAAACTTGAAGCTCCAATCATCGTTGCCTTCTGAAAATCCTACCTGTGTTTTTAGTGTCTCTGAAATCAATAAGTCAAACCTTTGGCATGGTCGTCTAGGTCACTGCAGTAGTAGTTTCATTGAAAAGCTTGTTTCAAATAACCTCATTCCCAAGTCAAGTTTAGGAATAAATGTCAATGACAACAAATGTTCTAGTTGTCTCTTATGTAAGAGTCATGTTTTATCATTTCATTATATCAATAAAAGAGCTTCAAGACCTTTTGAGACTATCTGTTCTGATGTTTGGGGGCCTGCTCCAGTTGCTTTCATATCTGGAACTAGATATTATCTTTTATTTGTTGACAGTTATTCTCGCTATTCTTGGATATTTTTCATGAAACACAAATATGAGACTTTCAAATTGTTCCGAAACTTCCATTCCTTTGTCAAAAACCAATTTTCTGAAAACATCCTAAGTTTTCAATGTGACGGAGGAGGTGAATTCTCTTCCATTGACTTTACTAACTTTCTTCAAAATAACGGGATAAGGAAAAAGGTGTCTTGCCCACACACACCTCAGCAGAATGGGATTGCTGAAAGAAAGCATCGCCATATTGTTGAGAGTGCGATGAGCATGATGCATGACAGTAGTCTTCCGATCACTTTATGGACAGAGGCTTTTCATTCTGCAGTTCATGTGATAAATCGATTGCCCATGACTATTTTGGAAAACAAGTCTCCTTACCTGTCTCTTTTTTGTGTACATCCCAACTACTATGATTTGCATGTGTTTGGTTGTTTATGCTATGTTCATGTTGACAGTTCAATGAGACATAAGTTTCAGGACAAGGCCCTGAAGTGTAGGTTTGTGGGTTATGCTGATGACTATAAAGGGTACAGGTGCTATGATCCGGTGAGCAAGCGCATCAAAATATCAAGAAATGTCATCTTCAATGAATTGAATTTTGATTGTCGATGTACTAGTTCTTCAGAATCAAAACCTAAAGTTGAGGCTTATTATCCTTGGTTGAATTATGAACTTCTCTAAGGAGCTAGTGATGTTTGCTCAAACTGCACTCAAAAGGATAAGAAACCTGTGTCTACTGATGAAATGATTGCCCATGAAAATACAGACCCAACTTTGAATCCACAAAGGTATAAAGGCCTCGTCTACACTCGACGAGAAAGAGAGCCGCCCACCATAGTTAATTCGAATATGGACGCATCCTCTACATCCAACATCGTTGATACCAGAAGATCCACACGCTCTCGCCATCCAATTGAAAGGTGGGTCAGTTATGAAAATTTATCATTAGATTTTCAACTCTTTCTAACAGCATTGAATAAAGAAGATGAACCCACAACGTTCTCTCAAGCATCAAATTCTAGAAGATGGGTTGAAGCAATGAATGAGGAGATGGAAGCTCTACATGAATGTGGTACGTGGGATGTCGTATCAAGACCACCTGACAGAAACGTTGTTGGTTCAAAATGGGTGTACAAAATAAAGTATAAACCAGATGGGACTATAGAGCGATACAAGGCGAGACTTGTAGCCAAAGGTTTTACACAGGAGCAAGGACAGGATTATGATAAAACCTTTAGTCCAGTGGTGAGGTTGGGGACAATCAGAGTCATACTTTCTTTAGCTATTGAACATCAATGGACTATTAGCCAACTTGATGTGAAGAATGCTTTTCTTCATGGAGATTTGAGAGAAGAAGTATACATGGAACAACCCACTGGTTACGCAGAAGGCAATCCTACAAAATATGTCTGCAGACTAAAAAGGGCGATATATGGATTGAAGCAGGCATCTCGATCTTGGTTCGACAGCTTTTCTCTTGAAATACAAAAATATGGTTTTAAGAAATCTCTTCTTGACCACTCCTTATTTATATTTAAGAACCAAGACACAATTACTCTGTTGTTGATATATGTGGATGATATCATCATCACTGGTAATTTCAATGAGCACATTGAAGAAGTCAAACATCTCTTGAATCAGAGGTTCAAAATGAAGGACCTTGGCAAACTACGGTACTTTCTTGGAATTGAAGTCGACAGTACTTCTGAAGAGATGACTCTCACTCAACATAAGTATACCATTGATGTTCTCAATAAAGCGGGTATGAAAGACTGCAAGCCCTTGAGCACTCCTAGCGTTCTTCATCAAAAGCTTAGCTCTCAAGATGGAGATCCATTTGATAATCCCACACAGTACCGTAGCATAGTGGGTATGTTACAATACCTCACTTTTACTCGCCCTGATATAGTCTACTCGGTGAATCAAGTTTCTCAGTTTATGCATGCACCATATGAAGGGCATATGAAAGCAGCTAAACGGATACTTCGATATCTGAAGGGAACGGTTGGGGATGGCCTCATATATAAGCGAAAGACAAATGGGCAAAATGCACATGAGATCACTGTTTATTCTGATGCGGACTGGGCAGGAGACCCAGATGAACGCAGATCAGTATCCGGCTATTATGTGTTTGTTGGGATAAATTTGGTTTCTTGGAGTAGTAAGAAACAAAAGGCTGTTGCCAGATCCAGTACATAGGCTGTATACAGGTCAATGGCAGCCCTGCTGAGGCTAGTTGGATTAGACACCTACTGACAGAAGTAGGAGAATCGATCTCTCGATCACTTCTTTTGTGTGACAACCGGAGTGCCATTAGTATGTCCTTTAATCCAATCCATCACAGTCGTGCCAAACATATTGAAATAGACCAGCATTTTGTGAGGCAAAAGGTAGAAGAGAAAGAGATTGAGCCTGAATTTGTACGAACTACAGATCAAGTGGCAGATATATTTACAAAAGGATTGACAAAAGACAGATTTTGGATGTTAAAAGGCAAGTTGTTCATGGTTCAAGATCATGCACAACTTGAGGGAGGGTGAAAAGAAGTGTTTTCCCTTGTTACGGGTCATGGATCTGGAGATCTAGACCCGTGACATTAACTTCTCATTAATGGCATTGTGTAATATAATTTATTGTAATGAGGGTACTTTAGTACCCTAATTTTTGTAATAGCATGTTAATATAAATGAGTATTCACAGCAGCCGACCCTAAGATAATAGGGTATCGGTTTTTTCCCCAACTTCTCTCTCCCTTTCTCTATCTCTCTCTGTTTCTCAGCTCTCACGCGTGGAACGACCTGGAGATTGAAAATCTAACAGTAACGCTATATCCAGTTAGCTCTGGACTTTCTCCTTGCCACACCTTGGGAAATAATTCATTTCCTTGCCTCTGTTCCATGTATCTTTGTAGATCATTCTGTCCATACTGATTCACAATGAGCTGTAATAGCAATAAATTGCATAAATTTGATGCACAATCAGTGTCAAAAATAAGTAGTACTAACCTTTTTTTCTCTGCACTTGTGTGTGTATGTGCAAGTTTATGCATGTGTGCATGTGTGAAATTAGAATGCTGTTGCTACAAGGTTCAGATTGTACTGCACAATAAGTATCAGAACCTCTGTTTATGAACACTTCGACCTGTTGGTTGTGTCTACGTGTGACACTTGCCAGTGCTAACACTGACAAGCATTGCTTGGACATTTCTAGATGTTCCAATTTCTAGTGCATGGAATGTGCAACAGTTTTGGGCACTCACACATTTTCAACATTTGCAAACATATTTGAACAATTGTTTGTAATTTTATGTGTGGTTGCTATTAGATTGATACACATTTGTGGTTACTTTGCTTAAAAGTTACATGCACATTGATGGGTTATCGAATTATCTCTTCATGGTTTTATCTGAATTATCAACCAAGAAGTTATGGAAATGAAATATATTGACTCTTAGTTTTTTTTATATACCAAATTACTGGTACCACTCACGTGTGAACCACACACACACACACACACACACACACACTAGCTTTTTATGCTATCTAGATAACGTAGATCAGCACTCAAGAAGAGAAATGGTCTTACTAACAAAGTTTCTGGTTCTTCATTTCAGTATCCATAAAAAAATCTAGCTCTACCAGTTACATATCTGTTTACGTTTGTGTTTTTGTGCGTGTGTGTGTGAGTGTGTGTGAAAGCATGTATAATCCATTTCAGATTCAGATTCAGATTCAGATTCAGATTGGAGCCTAAGCTGCTAAATTTTGTCTTCCAGATCCATAGTAGAACCTAGGATTAGGTGACACACAACGCTACATGTGTATCTAACCTCTTACTGATATAGGCCATATGTTTAGGTGACATGCTACATCCATACCTGATCTCTTATGGTATATAGTATATACCATATGTAGCACATCCATTGGTTTCATATCTGAACCAGTTTTCAATCCTAGGTAAAAGTTGTGCCTGATCTGAATGATACAACTAAAAGATTGAACAGACAAGCTTACTTTGTGGTAGAAAACTGTCCTTTATATCTTTAAGAAATGTCCTTTACTTGTTACATCTATTGGCAGGCCACTTCTTAGGATGCCTGTGTTCTGGTTGGTTCTGACAGCAAGCGGATTGTTAAGCCTTGCCATCAGCTTCACTTCAATGTGGTTTCTGCATCAAACTGGCGCTACAACCTACAGGTGAGACATGTTTTTCTAAGTATTTGTTACCATGGGAACAAATTTGCTGCTGATAGCTAAATACAAAACTTATATAACTGAGCTGTATGAAAAGTGAAAACAGTATGGTTATTCTCCATCCTGCAAAGGTACATGGTGTTTGGGGATGACAATTTTGTATGGGTGTTTCCATCATAACCATTATTATTGAGCATCATCATTCTGTTGCATTGCATCTCACATTGTACTAGTTTGCAGCATACAGAGTTTGATTGGTGTTCAACTAAATGGAAAATTTTGAAATTTAATTTAGTGCTGTGATATGCATAATGGAACTCCCATGTTACTTATTTTTCAGTTTGGTGGGATCACTGAATAAGATTCCACTTTCCATTGCTGGGATTCTTCTCTTCGATGTTCCAACAACTCCTGAAAATTTCTCGAGTATTCTTTTTGGTAAGTGCTCGTGCCCAAGACAAAAATCTCTGGTTAATTGGATGGGGCTTTATGGAGTTTGTATAGTTAGTATGGAGCATGTTTAAATTGTGGTACACAGGTCTTCTTGCTGGAGTGTTTTTCACAAAAGCGAAAATGATGGAAAGAAAATCATGAGATGTGAACTCAGAAGATTCTGAGGTCTAATAACTACAATTGGCACCTTCATTTGATTGCACTCGGAAATTTTGCAACAAAATGAATCGTGGGGCTTGGATTGATAAATTGATAGGCCCTTGAAGAAAAGGAGCCAAGTTCTATTTCTTACTGGCTGTCGGAGTAATTGGCTATAAAGAATGTGGTTCTATGTACAGTATCCAATGTAATTTTATTAGTGAAGGCCCCTCAGACATTGTAGATCTCAATTTTCTGATATTAGATATTGGGTTGTCCCACACTTCAGAAATATTCAACATTGTATTTGGCTTCTCTGGGTTTGATCAATGTAAAATTTGTGCTTCATTGTTAAAAAAAAATTGTGCATGTACACATTACTGAATTTTTCAGTAGCTTGACCGTTTCGAGCAAGTAAATCCTAGATTCAACATTAACGTTGAAACCCATCTCTTGAATGAATCATTATCTTTGATTTTCCTCAATCAAGTTGCAAAGTGTTACAAGGGAACAAGAAGTGGGGATGGGGCAGATGAAAAACTATGAGACAGATGCATCCACATTATGTTGGCCTATGTGGCATGCATGTTTATGGGAGTTCCGTATGGATTTTTTTGTTTTGGAAAGAATTCATATAGTTTTTTATGCACAACTCTACATGCCTGTGTGTGTGTGTGCATACATGTTTGTGCATGAGAGAGAGCCTTGGTGTAGTGACATACAAAATGTATCACCAACATGATCATTGAACTAACTATTTGCAAAATTTAGTGCATAGTAACCAAGATTTATGTGCTTCACTGCAGAATTAATCCATAACAAAGTCCTACAACCAGGCAATAAACAAGACAGGGTCCTGGTTTGAACAATAGGGACTACAGCATTGACTTGCTGAAGGTTGGGATGTTCAATGATGTGGTTTCGTTTGGCACTGAGAGACCCTATCCAATTTAGTGGACATTGTACACCACAGAGACATCCAAATTAGATTGTAAGATTGGAACTGTGAACTGATTTTTCAAATTTGGAATGTGGTGACAAATATCTGAATTGGTGGCAAATTCAAGGAGGATCTTAAGGATCAGGTAATAATTAGATCAGGATATAGCATGGGTCTAGACTGAATTCAATAAGATTTTTCTTAATTTAGATTCCTGTTCTGGGAAAAAATCCAGTTTCAGTCAAGGTCGGGAAAACAATATCGACCTAAACTTGGGGGTAAAAAAAAAGGGTTGAAAGCAAGCTAGAGGTAGATTGAAATCCGTGTAAGCAGATCTGAATTCAATGTATGTATCAAACTTGGTCCAATGTAGTAAAGTCGAATTTAAATACAATTTTTTTATTGTTGTACTGAATCTGGTAAAAGAAAAGTCAGAAACAAGATTGCTTGTATAAAAAAACTGTATTCTGGATTTGATCTGGACTTTAATATAATATCTAACATAATATTGATCAGAACCCAAAAATCTTAGTATCTTTAGCTGAAAATAATGTCTTGGATCAAATAACATACCCAACCAAATCTGATCCCCCAAAATTTCTTCTAAAGGGGGAGATGGTCAAGATGTGACACACACACACACAAACACGCACACAGGGAGAGTGTAAATCCCTCGGAGAGGTTGAGATTCAACATTGCTTTTCAAAAGCAACCAGCTCTACACTGTTAATAAAATTACATGAAAAAGAAAACCGAGCCAGTAAGCTGCCGGATTATGCCTCTCAGC
This sequence comes from Nuphar pumila, assembly GCF_984573655.1. Taxonomy (NCBI): domain Eukaryota; kingdom Viridiplantae; phylum Streptophyta; class Magnoliopsida; order Nymphaeales; family Nymphaeaceae; genus Nuphar; species Nuphar pumila. The sequence goes on from NC_143262.1 coordinate 87,008,617, forward strand.
CCTAACAGCTGCTTGCTTGAGGGTGTGAGTGGAGGAAGAGCTACACTGCCGCATTGTACTTTCAAACGGCCCGGCTCGTATTACATTGTCACCCCATGGAAAAAGGACGGAGAAACAGCAACTGTTCCAACTTGATACAACAATTTCTCTTTCTCAAATCACTATAAAATTACAACAGAAACCAAGGGCAGGGGAGACCTGGGGATACTGTTGTACAGATGATCAACTCTTCCTGCAGCCAAGAGTCATTCCCCATCCTAAATCAGATATTAACATATCGTGTACATACGTTCAGATCGATGGTTACCATTATGGAGACGGCTTCCAGTCAAATTGAAGATTATTGAAGTCGTTCACAGACCCAAGCCCGCTCAACATTCTGTTTCTCATATCCTGCTGATGGTTTACATTTGGGTCCTGTTGAGACATTGAAGGCATGCTGATTTTCCCATTCAAAGTTGGTACTGGGTTGCCGGGCATTGTTGTTCTTACACCACTCATTGTGACTGCTGACATTGGGTTGATTCTTCCCATGCTACCAAAGCCAACACCATTGATGACCATGCCACTGGAAATTCCATTACCAACCAGACAGTTGGCTCCTTTTAGAGACGTGTTTCCTGTCTGCATATTCATTGTGTTCAAACCTTTCATCTCGTTTCCAACGGGACCAACCCCAACCATGTTACCCCCTGCATTCAGCTGAGAGGACATCATTATTTCTTGTATTATTTGCTGCACAGAGCTTTGAGAATCATCTGGATCAACTTCACTTGAGTGTGAAGGCTGAGGTGGAGGGATATTTGCAGCTGAATTAGCAGAACTAGAGTGTGCAGTTGGTGGAATGGAAGATTGTGGAAGCGGGTTAGCTGCAGCAGGGGTGGTATTTGGGAAGGGGGAAGATGGATTTGGGTGTGATTGTTGTTGTAGTGAATTTGAAGAACCAGCGGATGATATTTGAACTGAGCTTCCAAAAGGACTGCTGCCATTGTTCAATTGACTGTCCTGCCTTGTGTTCATGGTGTTCTGATGGATGAGACCAGCTATGGTGCTTGTGGATGCAGAGGAGGATGACGAAGAGGTATTGAGCAAGTTGGTGAGACCAACTACACCATTACCTTGTGTAAGCTGTTGCACAGAACCCTCACCGTTCTGTGACCTTGATTGCTCTTGTTGCTGCTGCTGACATTGACCTGTTCCACCTGATACTGTGGTCCTTCTGGGGAAATTAATCAAGCTTGCTGTAAAGCAAAACAGAGTAAATAAATGTTAATGAAAGGTGAGTAAAGACTTGCACCAACCCACCAACCATAGGAAGACCATTATTTGACCATACCGCAGACAAAATGCACTCTTACAATTGCCTCACAGAGGCCAAGGAAAGTAGCAACGATTGACCTAATTAATCAAATTTTCTGGTGTTTCAACGAGACACATTTACACCTCTGCAATAAGGGAAATCTTACGAAGATTCATATAATGTTAAAAAATGCAACAAGGCAAACACCAATAAATTTACAGAGAAAAATAAGGAAATGACAGAAAAGACAATCGAGGAATCCGAAAAAGGATAATTTATTATAGATGAAACTTGACCTGCAACAAGCAATATCAGAGAAAAACCTGTCCGAAATGGGCTTTTGTTTGCTGTTTAACTTGCAATAAATACCTTGACTCTTCATTACCAGAACAAGTTTTGAAGTCAACAAACTCAGCACTGTCACAATTCACCGCACAGAAGACAGTTTCAAACAAATAAATCTGTCATTGATATGTTTCAGACAGTAACCTGAATCCTCCTTGTCTGCCATTGTAACAAAATAGTCAACTTTAGCATTCTAACACATTGTGGAAACTTTGAAACAAAATATATGAAACATTTTCAGCTGATATTTAAATTACTTCAACTGCTGAAAATATCTTTCTTGATCAAAGTTGATGAAATCTTTGAGCTTTCTCTATGAAAACCTCTTCTTTTCATTATCAATATAAGACGACATTTTTCACATCCAGATGGCCCAAACGTCATCCACACAACAAAGCTAGTGATAGGATAAAACAGACAATTAATGAATTTAACCATGGATCTGAAGGCCTCATTATTATATATATAGCCTATGATGCTAATTACAGCATTTTTGCAACCATCTCATGTTTTAACCTTTCAATGCTTTCATCAGGTATATATTTTATCTTGTACACCCATTTACACTCAAGAACATTCCTATATTTTGGACTTTCTATAATCTCTTACACACCATTAATATACATGGTCGATATTCTTAGAGCGTGGCAATGGGTTGGTCCAGGCTGGTAGAGGGCCAAAACAACAGCCCAGGTGGGCAGGCCATGGGCCACCATTATTCCAAAGAAGAATTGTCAAGCAGGGCTGGCCAATCGATGGGCTGCATCTAAGCCTGGTCCAGGTCGGCTGAGGTCCAAAATGGCAGCTTAGACCCAGCCCAATGACCACCCCTAGTATTTCTCCACCAACTGATTCAATCCATTTCATGTTCTTAATCAGCTCTTCATATGAGATCCATCATTGAATAGGCTGCATCTAAGCCTGGTCCAGGTGGTGGGCTGAGGTCCAAAATGGAAGCCTAGACCGAACCCAATGACCACCTCTAGTATTTCTCCACCAACTGCTTCAATCCATTTCATATTCTTAATCAGCTCTTCATATGAGATCCATCCTTGAATAGGGTGCTGAATCCCTAATGATCTCAGCTGAGTTTATGCAAATATATCAAGCATGTTTTATATTCAACAGCTAGACAATTTTCAGCTAATGCATGTTCATTTTGCTGGTTTGCTGCATATGAAACAACAATATTCAACAAATTAGGCGTTTGATGCACCTGATTTTGGGTAGTCACAAAATTCATTAAGCTTGCTATGCATTACCATTTGCTACTGCTTGTCAATGTTATCATTTTGGCCAGATTTATTTTGTCTTTGATATAAAAGCAATGGCTTTACAACCTGTTTCTTCACAACTCAATTTGGATGCATGTTGCTCATTCTTGTCTCATGGAAGAATTAAGAGAATTCTTCTCTAAGATTTGTTACATCCTTAACATAAAAGCAATGGCTTTACAACCTGTTTCTTCACAACTCAATTTGGATGCATGTTGCTCATTCTTGTCTCACGGAAGAATTAAGAGAATTCTTCTCTAGGATTTGTTACATCCTTAACATATGCACCAGCAGCACTATATAATTCAGAATTGTCCCTGGATTTCTTATAACCACTGCTTCATGATGTCTGAATTTCCCAAAGTAGTACGTTTAGAATTTTAGAACAATATATTGGCGATAACGGTAAAATTCTAGAGATTAAAATATTTCAACCAGAATCCCTTAGGCCTGTCGGAATATCCAATAAACACATATAGGATCAAACTTGCTTCTTTTGTTAGCATCTCCACAAATATGTCAAGTACAACCATAACTCTTCAAGAATTGATAATCTGGAGATTTTCCTGAGAATACTTCAAAATGTGATAAATTATTTAAGGTATTCAATGGTTGCCACTTGCCAGTAAATATAAAATATAGCTGTAAGAAATTACTCACTCCATGAATTTCCGAGGTTTCCACTACTATATATAGTGACAAACCCATTTCATTGATGTGTCCATGATCCTTCCTGCAATGTCATTCTGCTCAGAAGTGTTTGGATAAAAGATTTCTGCTATATTCCATCAGACCTAAAATATTCATTAAATATTGGACATGCACTTCCTCCCCCATTACAATGAAGGATTCATATTCACTTGCCAAATTGATTTTTCAAATGAAGGATCTAAATACAAGAACTTTGGAAAACACCTCAAACTTATGTTGGCAGAGTATATCTGTGTACTTAAAACGTAATCCACAAAATCAAGGTGGGGGTTGAACCCCAAACATGAGAATGGAATGTCAAATAAAGAAAGAACTCACTTACAATTAGGGGTGGACATCGGGTTGGGCTGCCCATGGCTTATCAAGTACCTGGCCCAACTCGGGCTCTTTTACCTGACTTTTTAAAAATTAAAAAATAATTTCTACAAACCGGATGGTGGTGGGTGGTGGGGAGTGGACCTCACCATTTTCTCTTGGTAGGAATGATTCCTATAAAAAAGTACCTTTTAGAAAAAACTCTCGGAGACCAGCTTAAATGAAATAAGAAGATGAACCCAGAGAATCTTCAATGACTCAACTCCACAACAACCTAATCCATGGTCCCAAAGCTAGCATCTTTATTGACATGCCTAAAGAGAAACAACCCTTAAAACTCTTTCAACCCATCACCAAGGAAATATAGGCTTCCATGGTACAATCTTCTAGCATGGTATTAGAGAAATGATCCTCCGAAAAAAAAGCAAAGATAATGAAAACAAAAACTAGACTAGAGATTAAAGGACAAAAGTAAGATTTATTTTACTATTTAGAACAACAAAAACAATTTTCATGGGATGTGTTGTACCATCACCAGTGATGACACAACCACCACCCTTATAGGTAGGGATGGACATCAAGTCGGGCCGGGCCAACCCTATTAAATACCCATTAGGGCTCGACAAGCCCGATGGGGATGATGGGTAGCCGAAAGCCCGACCCGATAACTATCTAGTCGGGTTAGGCCCGACATTTTTTTAGCATGGGTCTTAAGGGATTTCCCGTGACCCGTCGATAATATTGGATCGGGTCGGGTCAGAGAAAACCAACCCAAAAGTCAAAAACTGACTCGTTTTTTTAATGCTTAAAGAGGAGGGAGTGTCCTCTATTTATAGGTTGTGGATAGGGGCACGCTTCTCTCTATTGATCGATATGGGACTAAAGGTTTGTATGAAAACCTTTCGTTTGTTATGAGAGGGACAAAAGGATGTTAATAGTAAGATATTTATGAGAGGAAGAGCATTAAATGATGTGTTGGCCCATTTACATGTGAGAGAGAGCATTAAATGTGTTGACATATAAAAGGAAACTTGTTCATTGTTCATGTATCATCCATAGGAGCTATAGCATGCACAATTACTTTGTGGGGAATAGTCCCACATTGAAGAACAAGAGAAAGTAAAGAGCCCTCCATGGGTTATAAAAGGAGGAACCCCTACCCTCATTTTTTCAATGCAATGGGTTGAGGTTCACCATTTTTATGGCTGACACAAGACCCGAAATGAAATATATTATAATATATATATTGTTTTTTATTTATTTTTTAAAAGTCGGGTACAAGAGTCTCACTCGAGCAAGCAGCTGGGCCAGGGCCCGACCTAAGTTAGGTTGGGTACCTGATAAGCCGCCGCAGGTGACCCGTGTAAGAAAAACCAATATATGATGAAGAAATCACCACAATCAGTTGAAGGAGAGGAGAGAGGAAGAGAGAGAGGGAGGGAGGAAGATGCTAAAAAATGGTAGTCCTTATTGAGATGGCTAACCCTAATGCTATAGTAAGAATCATATTATACAAGAGGTTTAAAATACATACAAATAACACAAATGCCATTACAAAAATAATACAGTCTAAACATGACTAGACGCACGGAGCTGGATCTGACCCAAATCCGATGACATCAAATCACGTTTTATCACCCTCACTCAAGTTGTGCATGATCATGAACCATGGACAACTTGTTCTTTAAGAACCAAAATTGATGCTTTGTTAGGCTCTTGGAGAACAAATCTGCAACTTGGCTTTATATGCGAATGTGACGAGGCTTATGTCTTCAACCTTTTGTCTGATGAAATGTTGATCTATCTCAATATGCTTTGTGCGACCATGCTATATAGGATTATGAGCAATATTAATAGCACTTTGATTATCACACAACAAAAAGGATTGTGAGATTCCTTCTCCAAGATCTGCAAGATGTCTGACCCATGTAGCTTCAGCCGTCCCAACTGCCATAAACCTATATTCAACTTCAGTACTGGACCTAGCAATAGCTCTTTGTTTTTTGCTACTCCATGACACCAAATTTTTTTCAATGAATATGCAATAGGCAGAAACATATCGCCTCTCATCCGAATCCCCTGCCCAATCTGCACTTGTATAAGTGATGATCTCATGTCCCTTATTGTCAATCCAATTTCTTTGATAAAGAAAACAGTCACCAATGGTCCCTTTCAAAAATCTCAAAATTCTTTTTACGGCTTCAACATGACCAGTTTTTGGTTCATGCATAAATTGAGATACCTGATTAACTGAGTATACGATGTCAAACCTAGTAAAGGTGAGATACTGAAGCATTCCAGCGATACTCTGATATTTGGTCGGATCACTATATAAGTCTCCATCATTAGGACTCAGTTTTTGATGAAGAATACAGGGTGTGTTTAGGGGCTTACAATTTGACATCTCTGCCCTGCTCAAAAGATCAAGAGTATATTTATGTTAAGTAAGAGTTACGACATCATCTCTTCTATCCACCTCAACTCCAAGAAAATACCTTAAGTCACCAAGATCTTTCATCTTGAAATCTTGCATCAATAACTCCTTCACAGATTGTATATGACTGTTAGAATTGCCCGTAAGAATTATATCATCAACATATATAAGTGAAACTATAACTCACACTTGTTTTTGACCGGTCTTGACTTTGCTTTGGGCTGCTAACGTAGTAACATCCTTATCCTTGAAAATAAAGAGTGGATGATCAAGAGAGCATATGCAAAACCATAGTTTTGAATTTTAAGAGAAAAACTCTCAAACCAAGAGCGAGAGGCTTGGTTCAATCCATAAAGAGCTCTTTTCAGTTTACACACATAATCCTTAGGTTCTCCTTCAACATATCCAGGAGGTTGCTCCATGAAAACTTATTCCTTCAAATCTCCATGTAAGAAGGCGTTTTTTACATCTAGCTGGCTCAACTGCCATCCATAATCAACAGCTAAAGATATAACAATCCGTATTTTTCCCATTTTAACAACAGGACTGAAAGTTTTATCATAGTCTTGCCCATATTCTTGTGTGAAACCATGATCCACAAGTCTTGATTTATATATTTTAATACATCCATCAGGTTTATACTTAATCTTATAAACCCATTTGCATCCAACAACATTTTTTTTCTCAAGTCTAGGAATAATTTCCCAGGTTTGACATTCATGAAGAGCTTCCATCTCCTCGTTTATAGCCTCTATCCATTTGTGTGATTTAATGGCATGATAGAAATTGACATGTTCATCATGCTTCTTAACTTGTGACATGAACAACTGAAAATCCATGAAAAAGTTAGCATAACTGACCCATCTTTGAATAGGATGACGTATCCCTTCTGATATACTCAAAGGAAGCTGACTCATATCCTGCTCGACATTGTCTGTGACATGATCGCTTGCTCTTCTAACATAAACTTAACCAGAAAATCTCTGAAATTCTCTAGGCATTTTGTTTTCTGAAGAATACGGAGGATCGGGATTTTGCCCATTTGAACTCAATTCTTCACAAAATGGCTGACAAAATCTTTTATTCTCAAATAATTTTGCACTCAACCAGGGATCATAAACTTCAACATTTCGAGATGAATTTTGCTCTTGTAATAATGACATGCTTTCAAAATTTTGTTCATAAAAAACATTTCTAGAAATCTTGATACGCTTTGTTACAGGATCATAACATTTGTATCCCTTATAATCATTCGCATATCCAACAAATTTGTACTTCACTGCTTTATCCTAAAATTTATTCCTCAGAGAATTGTTAAATATGAACATAACAAACGCAATCAAAAGTGCGCAAGTCATTATAATAAGGATGTTTTCCAAAAAGAGTAAAAATATGGAGACTTGTTTTCTAAGATTCTCATAGGCAAACGATTAATCACATGTATTGCGGTATGAAAAGCTTCTGTCCAGAGATTAATAGAAATATTACTTATGGCACTTTCTACGATATGGCGGTGTTTTCGTTCAACCACTTCATTCTTTTGAGGAGTATGTGGACAGGACACACGCCTACTTATCCCATTATTTTGAAGAAAATCAAAAGAGTCACTTGAAGAATATTCACCTCCACCATCACATTGGAAATGCACAACATTGGAAGAAAAACTATTCTTAACGAGAGCACAAAAATTTTGAAACAATCTAAAAACTTCGAACTTGTGTTTCATGAAATATATCCAGGTGAAACGAGAATAACTGTCAATGAATAAAACATAATATTGACTTTCAGATGAAGAACATATAGGAGTTGGTCCCCATACATCAGAGTACACAATTTCAAAAGCTTTTGAGGCTCTTTCATTAACGAGATTAAACGGAAGAACATGACTCTTACATAACTGACAGCGTAAACATTTTTTAGCATCTAAAACAGAATGTAGGCAGGGCTCTGAAATCAATTTTTTTGATACAAGTTTCTTAATGAAACCATGACTATTGGTTCATTACATCTAGAAAGACTAAAAACATATGTATGACAACTCTGAGATGTCAACTCCAAAAATGATGACTTCAAGGTAGAAGAAGAATGAGATATTGGATCCTCCTTGAAGATATACATGTTTCCTCATCACTCCCCTTTAGCGAATGTCTCATTCGTTTGAAGATCCTTAACATACACAGAAGATGGAGTAAATTCAACAGAAGATTTTATACCATCAACAAGTTTGGATACAAAAACAATATTATTTTTAATATTAGGAGCAAAAAGAACATTGGACAGGTTAAGAGAAGCACTAGACAAAAGAATTTGTGCACTTCCAACATGAGAAATGTGATGATGTATTCCATCTCTAGTGACTATACTACCTTTTCCGAAATAAGAGGATAAATTCGAGAGCTTACCAACATTTCCTATGACATGAGAGACGGCTACAGAATCCACGTACCATTCACCTTGTTCATTTTGCTTAATACTCATCTGAGATAAAGCTGCCAGCAAAAGTTGTTGCATATCTCCAAAAGATCTCTAACCATCAGATTCCCTTTTGTTTCCTTATTATTCTTTCATTTGTTTTAAAGGTTAAACCAACAATCAACTTTCCCATGTCCTTTCTTATTATACTGAAAACATATAAGCACTCTTTTCTTATGCCCTATATTAAAAAATCTCGGCATGCTCGGAGTAGGAAGAATACCACGACCTCCTTGACCAAAGCGACCTCGACCTCTACCATTTTAAAGATTGGTACCTCCATGCTCAAAACCATGAGATATATCTGATGCCAAGACATTATGAGTATATGCACATTCACTGCCTTCCGTCAAGTGTTTTATGCTCATTTCATATTGAAGAAGTTTAGCTTGAAGATCCTCGAAGCTAGGTAACACTGGTAGAACCAATAAAGAAGTGGAGAGAACATGATATTTTGGACGCAGTCCATTGAGAGTTTGTTGCACTTTTTCCTTGTCAGAGACAACACTTCCAACAATAGCAAGTTGATCTGTAACTGATTTCACCTTGTTTAAAAAATCCATGACTGACATTGAGCCCTTTTTAAGGGTCTGGAACTCCCTTTTTAGAAATAAAACTCTTGCCTCTGAAATCTGAGAATAGGTTTGTGCAAGTCTATTCCATAATTGACCAGCAGTACAATCATCTGGAATTGATATCAATACTTCCTGAGACAAGGTGGAAGCAATATATGCAACCAATGCCTAATCGTGCTTCATCCATGTTGTGAATTCAGGATTTGAAACATAGATAACCGGAGCATCTCCTTTATCATCCTTTGATTCCTGTAGAATGAACTGTGGTGGGACTGAAATTGATCCATTCAGATGCCCAAACAGATCTTGGCTCCTTATAAAAGGAACAATTTATCTCTTCCAGGTCAGAAAATTAGAATGATTAAGTTTTTCGGAAACAAGCTGACTCAAAAAGTTCGAAGAGAAGCCAACATAGGTAGAGGAATCCATTTAAAATAGATGAAAGGATAAAGAAGAAAGCAAAAGAAAGAATAGAATAAATTTCAGTCAAGGGCAAATATGCAACAACACAACAAAGCAGTTTAGGTAAGATGCAGGATACAATTCATGGTAGAAAGTTGGTTAATTTCAAATTACTTATATCCAGCTCTCTTACAATTTAGCCATGCAATTATTGAGTCTGATTCAGCAAAGCTCGATAGCAAGGTTTATTAGTTACTTTTATCACAAAGTTCTCACATTGATCTCCTCAGCTTTTAAGAGTGTAACAAGCATCACTAGCATCATTAATTGGTTGCTTCATCATCACAGATTGATCATAGATGCTCTCAGTATGTACAAGATAGTATAAGCCAATCCTCCTTTTCATAATCCACAAGCGCATGATGAAGGTGCATCAAGTTGGACTATCACCCTTTAGGATAAGAAATTTTCAACTTTTGCCAAAGATCATACGCAATTAGTAAATCCAGAACTTGTGCTAAAATATCCTCTTAGCAACTTCCAAGAAAAATGGAAGATAGAAATAGACCTAAACACTGTGGGAGACTAAGAGTGCTTTGTTTAATTTCTCTAGAAACGATTTGATATCTTAGCAATAGAGCAAACCCTGCCATTAGGCAAACCTCTAGGCATCCAAGAGCTCTAGAAAAGGCTCCGCTATTTTAACTCGTTGCCTGCATGCAAAGCAAGCTCCCTCCTAAGACGAGAAATCTTTTAAATTCTGAAAATAGATCAAGTTTATCCTCCTTGAGTTCTTTGATGATAGACCCCAAAAACTTTACGATCTTTTCACCTCACTCCTATTTGAAATCTTCAACCACACCCAAAGCGCTATTCGGAGTACCTCAAACCAAGTTTTTTCATCTCTAACAAGGGTCAACGCGCCTCAACAGAGCAAAGCTATCTTTTGGGCACTGTTCCCACCATTGACCACATTATTGATAACAATACTCTCATCCAGTGTCGTATCATAGCGTATTGTATGATATGCTATGACACGTATCGTATCTACTAGGTGTTCTAATATGATACATGCCCATATCTTGATACGGGTGTGTACCATACCCATATTGGGTTGTACTTAAACAATACGCCCCATGTATCTTATGATACATGCCATATGGGGTGTAGCTTACAATACGCAATAACTGCAATTTAAGTTGCACTTATTTCTTTTTTGGAAACATCTAAGGCCCGATAAGGCAAGTTTATGCTCATTCATAAAGAGCTTGAGAGTGATTTGGGGGAGATTTCTTGTCAAAATAAAAGATGATGATGATGATAATCATGATTGAAATTATTCTGTTTGAATTTTAAAAAACTTGGTCATGTAAAATTTGTAAGCAAAAAAACACCTTATGATATTGGTTTGGTTTATGTAACATACTATTATGAATCTTGTGACTTGTTAGCTTAGTTTTGTTGTTTAATATGGCATATTATGTCATAGTTTGCATTTTTCTTATGAGATACACATGCTATTGAGAGCATATTATCTTGATTATTCAATGTTTGATGTCTCATGCATGCCATTCATAGCATATAATTGTTTTGATGCGTGATATTCTAGTTTTATCTTATACAATTCATCATTGTTTCTTGTGCAATTTTTTTTTAAATTTTCCTGACTTCTTGGGGAGTCATACTATTTCTTTTATGATATGATACGATATGTATGTTATTTTGGATCCAGCCTATACGGGTTAGGCTACGTTTTTTACAACCTTGCTCTCGTCCACCCCCTCCCTGTCCACCCTCACAAAAAAGAAAAGGGGTGCGCTAAAACTTACTCTTATCCCTCAAGTTTGTGTAGACAGATCTATCATTCCAATACCTTGGCTGCCATGTACAAGTCGAACCAATTTTGAGCATTAGTGTTGAATTGAAACAAAGAATCACAGACACACACAAGGACAAATTGTTAGTGCAATTAATCTAAACACACATCACTTCTAAATAAAATTCTTGTTCAAAAAGACAAAATCCATTGATGGGAGAGAATTTTGATGAGTCGTCAATGAATTTCAACCCCTCTTGTCAGAGGACATGAACCCGGTATAGGAATCTTTGACTCCACCAAGAACCAACTGGTTCTGACAAGGTCCAATTGTCTTCCACCCCACAAGAAAAACATGTGCCTCTGATGAAGTTTATTTTCCCTTCCTTTTTCCATTGGCGTGACTTCTTGGCATCTTTTCTCTCCGTTTAATCAAAGTTATCTTTCCTTAAAAAAAACATTGTGCTAAAATATCTTTGTTGCAATAGTCATTAGCCACACATTAAACCTTGATCCTTAGCCAGCCAATCATCATATGCTAGAATGAATTGAAGGACTTCTTTTTTCCTTCTTTCACCTCTCCTCTCAAAATGAACTATTGTAATGGAATTTTCTTCTTCTCAACATGTCAAACAAGCACAAGTGATGAATTCATGGAAGAACGACACTTATATACTATATAGGTAGAGTGGGTTAACTTAATATCCTTAAAAAGAAAGATTGGAAGAACCAAAAGAGACTAGGTTCAAAGATGTCTGTGGATCTGTCATTGAGCAAGGAGAAGAAAACTAGTAATCATTAACCATGGAAGGAAAAAGTTATCATTAATATGTCAAAGAATAATGTGGAAAAGGACTAAAATTTTAAATTACACATCTTTCTCTCTCCTCTTTTAAATCATGGAAAGAGAGAAATTCCTAAACCGCACTAATAATTGGTGCGAATATTCGAACAAGCTGATCTCTCTCTCTCTCTCTCTCTCTCTCTCTCTCTCTCTCTCTCTCTCTCTCTCTCTCTCTCTCTCTCTCTCTCATAACAAAGTGGTCCTTTGCTGAATGAAAGACATGGATTACGCACTATTATCCAGATATGACTTAGAAATTAGATCCTGATTTGAATAGGGAGTCAGCAAGGAAGAAATTTATGAAAGATGGGAATAGACTAGATTTGATAAAGTAAGGTTTCAGCTGGGATATTAAGATCTTGGTAATCATTAACATGATATTTCAAATCTGGATAATAAGCTTAGAAGAATTAAGAAGAATTTTCAGATCTAACCACAAAGAGTAAGAAGAAATGAAAGATCAAATAAGATGAAACAAGGAAAAGGCTGCAGAAGGACAATAAGAAGATTAAGATTAGCGTTTTGTATTTAGGCTGTGTTTGGGAACCTTGTATCGGAGTGCATGGGTGCAGGTTTTCAGAATTGCCGATGCACTCTGACATTTGGGAACCATGTTTTAATAAAACATGGGTAATGAGAAGGTTTTTGGCAGCACCAAAACCCTCCCCGATGCAGGGATTCAACACCCCACCATAGGAGGTGGGTTTTACAGAATCCATGAGTGAACACCCTGCCTGATACCCTGCTTCCCCACTACCCTTCCTCTGCAACAGCCCCATCTTCTTCCCCCCATTGAAGCCCTCTTACCTAACCTAACAGCCCCTTATTAACCCATTGAATCTTCTCTACCCAACCCTAAAAATTTCCCTCCATTGCTAACCCTTTCTCCTCTTTGGCTTAAATGTAACTGCTGCAAACAGGATTGGAGAGCAGCTTCAACATCCAAAACAATGGAAAACAAAGGTATGATGTTCTCTTTTTTGTTTTCTGTTTTTCTTTCTTTTGCAAAGAGATTTTCTGTTTTTTTGTTTTGCAAAGAAGATTTTCTGTTTTCTGTTTCCTAGTCTTAAACCATAGTTTTTGTTTGTTTGCAAGGTTTTTTTTCACAAAGAGGATTTTGGAGCAACACAACCAAATCAGCCAATTGCAGTCCCTATGTTTTCTTGGTTTTCTATTTTTTTTCTTCATTGAGTAAATTGGATATCATCCCAGCCACTGTTTTTCCATGAATATCTGTTTTCTCTTTTTTTTCTAGAACAACCCTAAGTTTATTTTATCTTTTCAGTAGAGTAGTCATGGAAGAAAGTGAGCAGGAATCCCATATTCGGGTAAGGCCATCATTTCTTGATGTGTGTGTGCCTACCCAATCCTAAGATCTGATGCTAGATTTCATCTTGGATCAAACTATCCAAAGTTTTGTTACTGGTTCTTTTCAAATTGTCATTTTGTTCTTAAATTTTCCAAACAATTGGGTTATTAAAATTTTTCTTGTGGCTAGTCAGGACTTCCTCTCTTTCTTCCTTTAAATTCCCTTGGCAGAGTGTTGCTTTGATGTTAAAAGTATGGATCTTTAAAGAAGTATTGGCTTATTATTTTGTTTATTACATGTTAGATTTGAAATAAGTGTTATACCCAAGGTTGTATGTATCGTATAGTAACCCGTATTGGTCGGGCCCAAAATAAGATACATTGTATCGTAAAAAATCATAAATTTTGAAAAAAAATAAAAAATTTGAAAAAATCATAAAAATTCAGAAAAAATAGCAATTTTTCTAAAAAAATCATCACATTAAACAATAATGAATTGCACAAAATACAACCATAAAATCACATATGAAGCATTTATGTCTCTATTAGACTGAGTTGCATAAGACATCATCAAACATCAATTATCTCACAAGAACAATGCAAATTTTTAAATATCTTGCAATTAAGAACATGCCACAAGACTCGTACTTTCATATTACATAAACAAAAATATTATGGCAATAGTTGCACTCGATTTTACTTGAGTGCCTCATTGCCATGCCGAATCATCGATGCCACCTTTGTTGGAGGAGTGTGGAGCTTAATTTCAACCTTAATATAAATCTCTAAATTTTTTTGGAAGTTAGTTTTGTAATTATAATCATAATAAATCTTTTTTACCTTAACCCACTTCCTTGAATGGAAAAATGGTGGAAAAATTTTTTATTTTAGCAAACCGAAAAAGCCCTCTCCCTTGCGCACGGATCGGCCCCCAAATCGCTCTCACGAGTCTTAAGGTGTGTGGATACCTTTAATGGCTTCTATACAAATGAGGGAGTTGGCCCTCCAAAGGTCTTTAAAACTCCAAAATTACGATTTGGTTATTTTTGAAGAATGCTGACCTTGCATCGTATGATACATCCCGTATCGTATGATACATCGATACGGTACGATACATGACGCACCCATATCACAATACGAGTGTGTATCGTATCGATATTCTAAATAGTTACGATATGTATCGTACTGTAACTCCGCCTGTGTATAATTGTTTAGTTATACAGTGTCGATCCCAAGCCCGGATAAAGGAGGAGGGTTGCGGTAGGCCAGTGACAGCCAGCATAAAAACTTAGTCATACCCTATGAATATGAACCAATATGAGAATTTTGTTGGGGCGTTCCTTACTGAGCGACGTGTCGTACTCTATAGGCCCGGAGGCAGTGATAAATGGGCAAGAGTTGCTAGGTCGTCGCCCGGAAGCGACGCGTCACACCGATGCCCGGGTGTGGTGTCAAATAGGCAAGGGTTCCCTCACTTGGACAGGTGGGGGTAAAGAAGTTAGTCCAAGACCATAAAATTAGGTTAGCCACTTGGAACATAGGGTCTTTAAGTGGCAAGTTGGTAGAGTTAGTAGATGTTATGTGTAGGAGAAAGATTGATATTTTATGTCTACAAGAGATCAATGGTAGGTGAGAAGGCAAAAGTGATAGAACCTCGGGGATATAATATTTGGTATACAGTAATAAATAGAAATAGGAATAGAGTAGGGATTGTTACGAGTCATGAGTTTATAGATAATGTAGTTGAGGTCCGTAGGAAGGGTGATAGGATTTTACTTATTAAATTAGTATTAGGTACGAATATTATTAATATTATTAGTGTTTATGCACCTCAAGTAGGTTTAGATAATTCCATTAAGCATCAATTTTGGAAAGATTTAGATGGAGTAGTACAAGGGATATCTTATGGTGAAAAGTTTTTCATCGGCGGTGACCTTAATGGACATGTAGGTATTAGTAGGGATAAATTTGAGAATATCCATGGAGGCTATGGTATAGGAGAAAGAAACGAAAGTAGAGAAAGGATTTTAGATTTTGGTTTGTCCTATGATATGATCTTAGCAAACACTTGGTTTGGGAAGAGGGAGTCTCACCTAGTAACATTTAAAAGTGGGGTCAATACGAGTCAGATAGATTTTTTCCTACTTAGAAAAAGAGATAGGGGTTGTTGCATCGATTGTAAGGTTATACCGGGAGAAAGTGTAGCTACACAACATAGAGTCTTAATTTTAGCTCTTAGAATTAGACAATGCCGCAAAAGGGATAGACATAGGATCGATCCTAGAATTAAGTGGTGGGCATTGAAATGAGCTAAACAAAGAATGTTTGTAGAGCAAGTAGTTAAGGAAGCTGATTGGTGTCTCGAGGAGGATTCAGACTCAATGTGGAATAAGATAGCGGGTGACATGAGAAAGGTGGCTAAGGAGGTATTGGGTGAGTCTAAAGGCGGTGCACCGCTAGTTAAGGATACATCATGGTGGAACGAGGATGTCAAATTAGCTATTAAGGTTAAAAGAGAGTGTTATAGAAATCTAAGTAAGAGTCGTGATAATGAGAATTTGGAAAAGTATATGATAGCAAAGAAGAAAGCTAAAAAAGTAGTTCAAAACGCGAGGGATAAGGTATATAAGGAGGTTTATGACAAGTTGGATACCAAAGAGGGCGAGAAGGATATTTATAGGCTTGCAAAAATGAGAGATAGAAAATCGAGGGATCTGGGTATGATTAGATGTATCAAAGATGAAACACAAAGGGTTTTAGTCAAAGATGAAGAGATTAAGGAGAGATGGAAAGATTATTTTGATAATCTATTTAATGGAAGTCATGCTCAGGATCTTGGAGACTTGTCAATTCCTTTCCATGAGATGAATCGTGACTTCATGCGCAAGATTCAAAAGAAAGAAATTACAGAGGCTTTGAAGAAAATAAAATCAAGAAGGGCAGTTGGCCCAAATGCTATACCTATTGAGGCTTGAAAAATGCTTGGGAGAGAAAGGTTTAGAATGGTTGACAAATATTTTAACAAGATTTGGCAGACAAATAAGATGCCTAATGAGTGGAGGAAGAGTACTTTGGTGCCTCTATATAAGAATAAGGGTGATATACAAGATTGCACAAACTATCGTGGTATAAAACTCATGAGTCATACTATGAAACTTTGGGAGAGGGTGATTGAGTCTAGGTTGAGGAAGGTTGTCATGATATCGGAGAATCAATTTGGTTTTATGCCCGGAAGATCAACTATGGAAGCTATACATCTTCTTAGACAACTTATTGAGAGAAATAGAGAGGAACAAATATTTGCATATGGTTTTTATTGATTTGGAGAAGGCATATGATAGAGTACCTAGGGACGTTCTCTGGTGGACAATGATGAAGAAAGGTGTTTCTCTCAAGTACATTAGTATAATTAAGGATATGTATGAAGGAGTAGTAACCAATGTCCGCACTTGTGGAGGGGTGACAACCAATTTTCCTATAACGGTTGGGTTACATCAAGGATCTGCTTTAAGCCCTTTCCTATTTGCTATAGTGATGGATGAGCTTACGAGATCAATTCAAGAAAATGTGGTGTGGTGTATGTTGTTTGTTGATGATATTGTTTTGATTGATGAGTCTAGAGTTGGGGTTAATGCTAAGTTAGAATTATGGAGACAGACATTGGAAGCAAGAGGTTTTAAGTTGAGTAAGAGTAAGACAAAATATATGGAATGTCGGTTTAGTAAGCAACGAAGTAGTGATGGGAGTGTAGTGAAGCTTGGTGAGCAAGAAATACCGATGGATGATTGTTTCAAATATTTGGGATCTATCATTCAAAAGTATGGAGAAATTGATGGAGATGTAAATCATAGGATAAAGGTTGGGTGGATGAAATGGAACAGTGCAACTGGAGTGTTGTGCGATCGTAGAATGCCATTGCGGTTGAAGGGGAAGTTTTATAGGACAACTATTAGGCCTGCTTTACTATATGGTACGGAATGTTGGGCTGCCAAGAGACATCATATTCAAAAGATGTGTAGCTGAGATGCGTATGCTTAGATGGATGTGTGAAAATACAAAAAAAGATAAGATTCGGAACGAGAAGATACGTAAGAAGGTAGGCGTTGCACCCATTGAAAATAAGATGAGAGAGAATCGTTTATGGTGGTTTGGACATATTAGGCGAAGGCCTAATGATGCTCCAGTTAGAAGGATGGAGAAATGGGAAAATATATTAGTTAAAAGAGGTCGGGGTAGGCCTAGGAAGACTTGGATGGAGATGATAGGAAAGGATATGAATGCTTTGAACCTCACCGAGGACATGGCATTGGATAGAAATGATTGGAGGAGAAGGATTCATGTGGAAGACCCAGAATGATTTTCTTTGTTGCTTCATATCGCCGACCCCAATTGTTTTGGGATGAAGGCGTAGTTGTTGTTGTTGTTGTATGTATCGTATGGTATCGTATGATACAACATTGGTTACACCTTGCTAAACTTGAATATGAGTGGTACTGTATTTTTAGAATCACCGTTAGTCAAATACCCTCGTCATGGTTTCGTAGTTTTCTATTTCAAGCCGCTTATACAGGCAAATCAGAGATGCAGGACGTTGCATCCTTAGTTTTGGAAGTGATAAATCGATATTCCATGTGCCTAGCCTTTGTTCCATTTAGTGAGCTACTTGAATTGGTCTATGTTCATTATCTGGAAGCTGCTTGAATGGTCTTGGATGGGGAGTATCCTTTAGTGATGCACTATGTCACATGGGTGTGGGGGTGCAGCAAAAATATAAAAAATTATATATATATATATATATATATATATATATATATAAAGTCCAAAAGTTGGACATAAATGACCCTGGGTGTGTTGACTGCACCCAGGGTCAGGTTGACCGCATCGGGTGCGGGTGTGGCACCTAGTTGGAGAATCCCTGTGACATATAGGGCAAAAAAAATGTTCTTGGCAAATTTTTTTTAAGTCCGAAAAATTGGACCAAAATGACCCTGGGTGCGTTGACCACACCCAGGGTCGGGTTGACCGCACCCGCGTCGTGTCAACGCGGGTGCGGCACCCTGCTAGCCGAATCCCTGTGACATAGGTGATGCAACTTGTGGGGGAAAAAGGTGGCAAACAGTTTAGGAGTAAGAAGTGGCCCCTCATTTGGCTTTGATGGCTACTCATAGCTTGGTGGGCCTCCCATCTAGTAGTAGCATTTTAAATGGTAAATCTGAGTACTTGTTATCTACTTATCTAGTTATCCATTGTAAGATTGTTCATGAGCATCAATAAGTTGACTGGAGAAAGAATTACATTGTTGGACAATTTTTTATTGCAACATAATCAGCAGTTTTAGGAAAGATGGATGTATTATGATAAAAGTCACGTACTTGCATAAGTAGCTTAGAAAAAAGGTAGTCCCTCTGGTTTTCTATGTTTGATATCAAAGTGGTTAGAAACTTGAGGTTAAGCTGATAGCAACAATAGAGGATAGGCAAGAACTATCATCTGAGCATGATATACAAATACTGAGAATATGATATTGTTGGACACTGTTGTTAATGGACAAAAGGTTCTCTGATTCACTACCTGCATTTCCCTTTTACATAGGGATCTTAAATGTTTATCTGCTTGAATTGGATTGCTTTCTGTTTGTTTAGTATGGATCTGGTTTTTGATTCATGTGGTCCATGATTTGCTTCCGTATTTCTACTGTTGGTAATTATGTATGTGTGCATGTGCCTACCAAAGATTGTGTGTATGTGTGTGTGTGTGTGGCCTATCAAAATTTTCTGTGTGCACCTATGTCACACAGATACTCCATTTAGGCTGCTGTTCTGTATCCCCTTCCAAACAAGTTAGACTGAAAACTTCATAAAAATGGCTGTATTCCCGTATGTTCACCAGTATCCATGTGACATAGTTGTGCACATGCCTACCAAAGATTGTATGTGTATGCCCACCAAAAAACTATTGTCTCCCAAAGATCTACTGCTAATTTGATCGCCTGGTGAACTGGTAAGGCCTGCCTAACCTCAACTTGACTATCTGCAAAGTTCATGACCTTAAAGACATTTAACCAGGACTACTCCCTGACAGCTGACATTAGCTGTGTTACCAATTGGCAGTTTACATGTTATTTTCATGGCTAATGTTTTTTCTAGTTGAGATGAGTCATAACTCTGGTTCTGAGACTATACTTGAAGCTGGCACTTTCCTCCTACCTATGGCAATCAAATAAGGGCTCGTTCTCACAAGGTTGGAGGAGACATGACCATTACTTTGCCAATGTATAGTTAGGTGATTGTGTTCACTTTAGAATACTACTGCAAGGAGATCCGTAAATTTAGTGGATTGTCCTGGGTAATGTAAGCAGAGGTGTTGAAGATTGCTGGGCGATTCAAGGGAGCTGAGAGCTGCAGTGTATATTTCTGATATTTTTTATTCTTTTTAGCCTTACTATAGTGTAAGCTTGCTGAATGGTTACAAAGTTTTGTAAATGTCGTAAATTTTCAGCAGGTTGTTGATTTAGGTCGTATAGCTGTTTTTGTTAATTTAGGTCTTTCTTAAAAAAGTCCTTTGGTGGGCAAACTTTAACTGATGTTTGTTAAGTGCTTTGGTGGTCTTTGTTAATTATATGCCCTAGTTTGTGAATTTTGATAGCTGCAGTGGATCTAACATGTTCTTTAACTGAACTGTTTTGACTATCTTGAGAACCCTTATGTTATGTGAGCAAACTTCGAAGATGTGGTATGACATCTTGCAAAACAACTATATACTTTGTACAGCGGGTGGGATTGAGGTGTTAACAAATGTGATGCAGATGGGTTCTGATGAAAGTTCTTCCATGGCTCAATCATGTACCTGTATCTAGGGGTGCCAATGGATCCGGTTTGACCCAGACCCTGCCTGTACCAATCTCGATAAACTCAGGGTTTAGTGACAAGAAAGATATCCAACTAGAATCCAGGTCGGACCCAAGGGTTAGATTAGTATATGGAACCAGGTATGGTTTGGGAAACTTCATAACAAACCTAGGTTCCATTCCAGTTTCGATTAAGATCTGCAATTTTCAATGGGAAAATAATAAAAAATTAATATTTTATGAGGTATGAATCTAGGGGCGCAAATGGGTCAGTTGTGGGCTGGATCCTACCATATCTGAATCCAAATTCAAAGTGCAAACAGTAGATCCGAATCAGATCCGAAAAGGTAAGGTTGAATCCGAATCCAAAATGCAAGTGATAATACATAGAAGAAAAAAAGCTATTTAGATGTAAAAATTGCAATGGGATCGGAATTTGATTCGGATCATTTCTAGAACCGAATTATTAACTGATCGGATCCGTATCCAAAAGTAATCTGATTGAACAGATCCAAATCCGATCTGAATGCACATTTGGATCTATCTTAAAGGATCCAAATCCAATATCCGATCCATTCGCAGCCCTATATGAACCGGGTCGGGTTCATATAATTCTTAAAGGACGGGTATGCTCTGGGTCCAATCAGACCTGAGTCCAGACCCGGTACCACCAGCAGCAAGTCAGATTCAGGTTCGGATCCATCCAAGTTTGAACCAGTCCCAACATGTTGAAACAACTCACATTAAACAAAATAGTCAAATTCGTCCAAATTTTACTGTCTTTTGACTCGCAACCCCAAACTATATTAAATTGTTGACTTTGACTCAAAAAAATGCACATCCGTTTAGGAGTAAACACCAATTCATGGAAGTATCAAAACCATGTGATGAGCTCCCAAACATCTGGTTGGAGTTGGTAATACCATGAATCCCAACGCCATGTTATGGCAAAACATGGAAACCATGTTTAAATCCCAATGCAAGGCTCCCAAACACAGCCTTATAGACATTGCTAAAACACATGCCATCAATGGTATCATGAATTACAGTTTGAGTGTATTATGTAGTCGTGCTGGTTTTAGGTACTTCTGTCATGTATTTTCGAACTCTATTACAGTTTATTCTTGTACCATGTGTAATGGTTCTAATTTCTAAAAGCGCAAACCATAATACTGTGAAATTCATTCCTTTAAATTCATATTAATGTAGACCGCCCATCGAAAATAGACTCTTGCAAATCCTTTCTCTTCTGTCTCCTAAAAAAATAAACAAAACCAGAAATATATGGCTATCCACCAAACCAAAAGTTGACGCAGCATCAAACACAAATATGGTACCATAAAAGCAAAGCAACATAGTTAAAATATATTTTGTTTTAGGAGAATACTATAATCAGATCAAATATGATGACCTCCCAATCACAAACAGGTATACAAAGAACACTACAAGATAAATCTGGACTGGACATACTGACAGGCCATTATCATATCTATTATATATAAATCCAGAAGGAAAATGTTTCAATGCTTACCCATTGGACCTGACCCAGTTTCTCTGCTATAATCAATCAAATCTTTCATACTGTTAACCACCTCTGATATCTGCACTTCGAAATAGTATGTTAGATATTGTTTAAGCCCACCAGTTTGACAAAATTATTGCAGTATGCAAAAAGTTTAACATATAATAATGAGTAGGATAATAATTACAAGATAAAATAAGTGAATTAAAGCACTCGTTTTCAATTTTCATATTGCAAAGCTTCAATTGATCACACACAATGACGAAAACTAATCATATCAGAAAAAATTAGCCGGTAAATGAAGAATGATCTAGATCAGTTTATAAATTTTATCTCAAAGGAACGTATGAAATTAGCATTTGATCAAGTCCAATTGGATGTCTTTCAGATGTTCATCAACAGAGAAAACCCAAAGCTCTAAGATGTATCTGCCAGTCAATATAATTTTAATTGGAAGATTTCGTTTTTAATTTCAAAAAAGAAATTGTGAAGAAGGCCAACCTGCAGGCAGCGAACATATCTTTTTGTGTATCCCAAATCATTTACCAAGGGAACCTCCATAGCTTTGGCTAAATGGCGTGCACTTGCAACAAACCTAAAGGACAAGCACGAACACAGCTTCCGTCAGTTAAGCACTATTTTGAGTATGTTTTGCAATCCACAACCTACCCTTGAAAAGGAAAATTCAGACATTATAAAATCAAGAAACTGCAAAGGGAAAGAGTAGAATTTTATATCATTTGGCTGTAAGTAGTAAATTTTAAAGGATTAGAAGACCAAAAACATAGACAAACCAAACACAATCTGTTATCAAAATCAGATAAAGCAGGATTGATGCCACCTCTAACAATAACGATATCTTTTTCTGAAACAAGAAAATAGACTTCCACTAAAAATAGCCGTCCTACATAATAAAATAGACATAGCAATAAGGACTCACCAAAAGAAAACAAAATAAAAAATCCAGAAAGGGTTGATAATTGTTTCCACCCACATGAGGTGATAAGCAGAGATTTAGTCATATCAAAGATGTGCTCAAAGCTAACTTTAATATGACAAATCTTGGTTTTTTACGGTATTTTTTTGGAATAGAAGTGACTTACTCACCTCGTGGTTATTTGTTGTCGCAGACTAAGTAAACGATCAAAACTCTCAGATGAAAAACGAGTTGATACTCCAAAAGTCATCAATGCAAAGATCAAGAAAGATGATGGAAAGCCTGAAGGATCCAACCCCATAGAGACAAATGATTGGAGCTTTATCTTATCTCCCTATTAGTCGTCCTGATATTTCTCATGCTATTCATTCTGTTAGTCAATTTCATGTTCCCACTAAAGTACATATGAGTGTTATAATGACAATTATTAGATATATTAGAAATTCTATTAATTATGGGTTATTTCTTTTATCATCTTCCTCGTTGGAAGTTATTGCATATTTTGATTTTAGTTGGAGAAATGATGTGAATGATAGATGCTCAACCAATGGTTGCTTTGTTTTGGTAGGTGATTCTCTAATTTTATGGAGATGCAAGAAGCAACAGAAGGTGTCCCTCTCTTCCTTTGAAGCATAGTACCGTATCATGCCGACAATTAGTCTCAGTTAGTATGATTTAATCAGTTATTAGAAGATTTGGGAGTTTACATTGCAAAACCCTCGAGATTATGTTGTGACAACAAGAGATTAGTATACATTGCAAGCAATCATGCATTCCATGAAAGGACCAAACACATTGAAATGGATTGCCACTACGTTCGTGATGAATTTCTAAAGAAGACCACGTTGCCTTATGATCCATTTGAGTATCAACTGATGGATTTCTTCACTAAAGCCTCCTGTCACATAGATTTCACTTCCTCCTTGGCAAACTCTCGGTTGTTAGTTTGAAGAGGGGTGTTAAGATGTTCTTTTAATATATATAAATTGAAATACCCATCAATGGTATTTCGGTCATTTTACCTTGTAATAGAAGTCAACCCATTAAGGGTTGACTGTATAATTGTTATTTTTTGTTTTTTGTATTTTTGTTTTTTTGGTACAATAGATTGGGACAGCTCCAACTAGTTGTTGGAGTTGCTCGCAACGGTCACAACCCAAGAGCTAGTTGGGCTGCTCCCTATCTCTCTTGCTTGTTATAAATAGGGCTTTAAGCCCTTGTAAATTCCAATGCTTTCTTAAGTATTTGTGTAATACAAAAGCATTTATTTTATTCTTGACCCTTGTGTGGGTGGTGTGGAATGATCAATTAGTGTTCTCGAGTTGGTTGTGTTCTTGTAAGCCCATAAGAGGCACTTGTTTGCTTTTGTTCTTATTTCATTACAGCCACTTGGTGTATAAAACTGTAACTTAAGACGCTTTGCATAGTGAAAAGACATAAACCAGTCTCATTGTTGTATATATTTATCCTTATATGCTATCCAAACATAAGTAAAATAGGTTGCCTCAATCCACAATATGCAAATCTGAAACCTGTTTTTTCCCTTTATCACATATTCAATGGTTAACTCAAATTGGCCCCTCGGTATGTACGGGCCCCACGAGAAAACCGAAATGACAAAAAAATATCATCAAATTCTATTTATCAAGATTTAGAGATTAAGATTCTCATAGAGAGAGAGTGAGGTTCTCAACGGTTTCCTATTTCATTATTATGATTATAGTCATTTTATTATGACAATTAAGAGAGAGAGAGAGAGAGATTTATGATGGAAACCCAGCAGTTTGTTCAAAAATTACAATAAACACTTTTTTTAAACTACATAGAGAAGGGGCAAACAAATTTTTAATTACACAGTCAAAACATATGAGAAGAATGCCAAAACATAATAAAGCATTTAATTTTTTGCACCTAATACCCTCACTTCTGCTTTTATAATATTTAGGATTCAAGGTGTAAAAAAACAGGCCTTAGGAAATGAGGATCACTCAAAAAACTTCCATATTCGGGCAATCCTGGGAGAAAGAGGAACTTGATGGCATCACAACACCTCAGGCGATGAATCGCGACTTTTTTTTTCAAGGATCCAATGTCTTCATTGCAAGGGTATAAACTAGCAAGATGATAACCGCATTTTAGAACAATAAACACTAAGTAGCGTAAGGGAATAATCCATGAAACAAATGTGCTTGCCATAGACACCAAGACTAAATGTCCTTCACAGCGAGATGATTCACTCGTTGATCCAAAAGGTGGCTCATGAGGTTCTAATAGAGAAACAGACATTCTTAGCTGTAATCCACCAGATGGAGTAAGTGATCAAAGGTTGGGGATGCATCAGGCCATTAGCTTCAAAATAGGAACCCATCATCATCAAGCGAATGTTGATATCTCACAGACAACTATTTCCACCAAAAGACATTTATAAACTCCTTTGTTCTATTCATATTATGTAATTTTTTTTTTCTTTTGTGTCTTTTCATTCCAAAAAAATATATAGGTTCCATCTTCCAACACTCAGTCAACACAACATCTGAGCACCAGTCTGCTCTTTAGTCATCGACCTTCAATAAATATCCAACTCTTCCAACAATTATCTCTTCTAACCAGAGCCTTTAGACCCTTCAATATTTATCTCCAATTGTAGGGAAGACAATGGACCTCATACTTTCAATTTGGAAGTCGTGAACAACCAAAAACAGGGAGGGGGCTTTTATGGCTGACTCACGAGCTATAAAAAACATCTCTGTTCTGCATTAAAGTAAGAACTAATAATAAGAAAGTAAAAGGTAATAAAATCCGCCAAAGATGCAGTATGACAAAAAAAAACATAATGGGTATAATGAGGCATCAAACCAGTCACAAAAATGGGTCTTGGCTATATCTTGGCAAGGCAAGTCTTGCAAGAATATAGATTTATTTGATAAATCTTGGGAAATTTTTGGCAATTAAATAATTAAAGAATATAAAAATAGCATAAATAAGTAAGAAAATTATATGTTTAGATAATAAAATACACATGTATAAAATATAATAAAAGAAGTAAAAAATATAAAAGAAAAAACATATTTAAGATATAGAAAATAAATAAAAAAAGTAAGACTAACAAAATATCACAAGTATCGTAATAATATTGTGATATTATGGCAATAATATTGCTATAGAATTATTTTTGAGAATATCGTGATATTTTACCTTTTAAATTGTTTTCCAAAAAACAAGATCTATAAAGCCGACATTTTCAATTTATCAGCAATATCTGTGACTGTGCATTAAACCTCTCACACGCCAATCAAAAAGATATCTAAATCAAGCCATGAACAAGTTAGCATTTGTTAAATAGGAATTCAAAGAGAAAGTTTATAGAGATATCGCTTTTGGAAATCGGTCTTTAACACTTAAATATTTATCGGTAAATCAGTCTTGCAAGGCCAAGACAAAGCTAAAGAGAAACTAATCTCCAGTAAGTTAATAATTTTTTGGCGTATTAATAACTAAAGTACAAAAGAAAAAAAATCATAAATATCACTCTATATCTGCAGGAAGTAGATAAACATAAACACACTAGATAAATACAATACCAATAACATAATTTTGAATGATGGCACAATAAGCATGAATGAGAACAAGGTGCCTGCATGCACATGCATGCAAACATGGTGAGTGAGTCTGTACCAGAAGTGGACAGAACAAGCAAAAGTGATGGCTCTCGAAAACTAATCAAAATAGCAAAGGGCTCTAATCTAGCTCCAGATCCAAGGAACCCAAACAGAGGTGTGTGTGTGTGTGTGTGTGTTTGAGAGAGAGAGAGGACTATTAAACAATATTCTCAGAAAACGTTATTAAAGAATGAATTTCAGATACTTTCACCACAATTCTGAAAAGGAAAGTTGTGCCTTACATATTACAAGTGCTCTGCAACTCCTGTGATGAAAGACTGGACGACCCATTTTGAGTTGAAGCCTGGTATTTCTGAGCCACTGAACCAAGCTGGCTAACCTGTACATGACAGCAAATATCAATAACACCTTCCACACCAACTATGCTATAACAAAATGTGCTAGAATGCAACGAATAGGAACCAATGACTGCATCCGTGTTGTATGGATCAAAAAAGTTGACCAGGACAAAAGATGGATATGATATGTACATATCATCACAAAAACAGAGCACTGCATAATGTTCATCTTAAGGGTGCCCTTTGATTGAGCATTAAAAAGCAAACATCATTGGTGAGGTTTCCTTGAAACCCAGAAGAATGAGAATTGACAGCTTTTATGGAGCCCCAGGATTCTGAGAATCCAATTTACCATATCTTTAAATAGTAAAAGTGGTTTCTTCTGGAAGGACTAAAATTACTTCAATTTTCAAAAATTTGATGGATTGTCAGCTCCGTTTCTTCCATCACACAAACACAGAAATAGTGGCCTCGCTGATGAGAATTTCACAAGCTCTATCCAAATGCGTCCAAAATATAATCACCAAATTCCTTGTTCATACAGAAGATGTACGTGCAAATGTGCACATAGCAACAACTAGAAGAATCAAATGAAATCTAATGATTATCCCTACATCAAAAAATCAACACATAAATCCTTATGTTATTTATGCAGGTTACTTGGTAGCTGGCGAGATTACTGCAGGTAGCACAAATAATAACTGGTTCAAATCAGCAACGAGAAGTAACACATTTACTAGCTAGGCTGTTCCTGGGGATGACCATGACAAACCAATATACTCTAGCTGAAGGGGGCCATTTCCAAGTGGGCTCCAGCTCAAATCAAGTATCAATTAGTGCTTTATGGCACCCATTGGAAAAAGGAAAAGGATGGAAACACTAGCACCCTTCCTCCTATAGACATTGTCAGCCATGTCAAACTTGAGCAGGAAGTTGCTCAGTAGTTGCATTATGTCAATCTATACAAGTTATTTTAATTGTAGATGTGCATACTCAATATGGTGTCCCAGATACACTTCTTAGAGAAAGGAAGAAACAGGAATCACTATATGGAAAAGGTGCAGGAAGCTGATGGCAAGGGTTTCCTCCTAAACCGAAAGAACCAATCACAGAATGCAACAGAACGCAAAAGTCCATCACAAAGGCATCTACATCGATGCATTTTAAGCCACATATTTGAAGTTTAAACATAAAGCAAAGTGGGACTAAAAAGCATTGAAAAATGAAGAGGTGCATCTCATTATCTCCATTAGAGGTTATAAAAAACCCCAAACAACTTCATCAAAGAGTTTCTCCAAGTCTACATTAATAGAGGAAATTCCCAACTTTCTAATCCAGCAAACTTAGAGATTAATATGAGGCACTACAAACCCAGTGACTTTTTCATTTAGTAATTTGGCAAGCCCATCAAAAAGTTTCTTGAAGTCTACTAATCCATAACCTTAGTGCTTTTCATGTGAGCCACTACAAAACCAACTGAGTTGTTCGTTTATTTATTTGTATGAGTGAAAACATGTTGACTGTCTTCATGTTGTCCATCTGCATTTGTCTTTAAGTGAGGATGTAACAGTGATTCAGTCATTACCTATGTCACACGGACTTGGCTAGGGGGTCGACGCACCCGCATCGACATGCCCCGACACGGGTGCGGCTTCGGACACGAGGCAGACACGGTCAACCAAGTGTCAGACTCGGTCAACGCACCGGGGCCGAGTCGGTCCACATTTTGGACTCGGTCAACTTTGACCGAGTCTATTTTTGTCCATTTTTAGGGCAAAAAACTAAAAAAAACAAATTTTTTATATATTTTTTCAAAAATATATAGATATATAGCCGAGTCTTATTATTATATATATATATAGCCGTGTCCCCCTAATGGGCACAACTTTGACAGAGTCTTATTATTGTTATATATATATATATATTAAATATATATACATATATATATAGCCGAGTCCCTGTGTCCAAAATTTTTTAAATTGCACCGCACCCGTGTCGCACCCGGACCCGCACCCATGTGACATAGGTCATTACTTGAATCAAGAACAGCAACAAAAGTTAAAACCAGCAATTTACCAGCTTTATGTATCTCAACTTTTAACAGGAAATGTTGAAATAAAAAAGAAATTCGAATGCAAAGGAATGATAAACAAAAATGTTACAGAAAAGGTTGAAAACATGGCAAGGCCCAAACAAAACCAAAAGACGCAGAATAATGGACTACTCATTGTCAACTATCAGTTCTTGACTGTCAGAAAAAAAAAACTAAATGAACCATGATCCTATGTCAAGTACCATCGAATCAGGCTATGGTCAGGGTTGAAGAGGATAGGCGGCAAAGAATTTAACAAGATCCGTAAGCTAAATTTCATGTTTAAACGTTTTTAAAACACCACAATGCTACAACGATATTCTCACTTGATAAATAACATATTTGTTAGGGGTTTCTTTACATATTGCTGCTACTTTCCACTATTGCTGTAAAAGACATAAACAACACAATAATTGGTAACATCTTGATCACGTGATGGAATCATAAAGGACCTGAGATAATATCAGTCTTCGAGGAATAAGCTCCTCATGGCGCCTTGCACAAAACTCCCAGGAGCATATCTAGACAACAGACAAAGAAAATGAAGTCACTGTGAGATTCAATGAAATTTTATAAGGAAAAAGAATACAGAAAGACATTATGAAGGCCAAATATTTTACCAAAAAAAGTAAAAAACGAAAAACAAAACAAACCTTTAGATCCATAGAGAAAACAACCCTAAGTTGCCCATCACGTACTACACGTAGTTGTTCAAACACACTTTCCTGGATTGCCTTTCCATAATCCAAGACAATATGACCAGATGGCGTATGATACTCGTGGGGCATGTCCACATATAGAAGTTCTTCCAAAGTACCACTGTCATATTTGATTTTGCAGAGTCTTGGCAAAACCTCCACAGTTGTTTCTGAGAGAAGAAAATTACAGTAATAATCATAAGCATGCAAAAATCTATTTATGGTGCCCTTGTATTTGGATTGGTGACAAAGAGAACAATATATTTAGCATTTAACCAAAAGTATCCAGAAGAAAAAAACATTGAAGGATATTTACATATCATCATAACAATACAACCACACAGCAGTCAACCACGTATATGGAGAAAGAAAAATTACATACCGAAACCACGACCAGGCTTTATATTGCATATTTCACAGTGCCAGACGTCCTGAAAAAATAGAGAACGTCAATCTTTTATTCAATATTTTCTGAGGATTGTCTGCTCTGAGAAGGTATGCAAAATCTTGCATTCTTTTCAAAGAAAAAATGAATGGAGACAATGAGCCAAGACATGAAGCAACTTGATTTTTTATTCCCATGGAGATCAGAAGGATCAAGAACATACAAAAGGAAGAAAGGAAAAAAAGAAACATAAAAAACATACCTGAGGGAAAACACCAGTGGTTTGCCGCCCATTGCCATACAAAGAAACACACCAACGCTTCTTGGCATGTGGAGCAAAGTACTCAGCAACAAACTTCCGCCAAAACTCAATGTTATTATCCTGTGACAATAATTTTGCACGTATTAAATGACATAAATAAGCAGCTGTACCATTGAAATTAGAATAAACTACAAAGACACTAAAAGCAGTCAAAATATGTATACATAAAGAAGCTTACAGCAGGCCTATGCTGCTGGTGATACATATACTGTGTCAACCTTCGAGCACACATTCCTGGCTCATACATGATTGGTTTTATGGTAGATCTTAGTGGTAGATTGTGTTGTTGAAACTGTTGCATAGGTTGTTGCTGCAATTGTGAGCGTTGCACAGGTAATATTTTAAACATCTGTTGTTGTTGCTGTTGCTGTTGCTGTTGTTGTTGCTGTTGTTGCTGCTGCTGTTGCAAGAGCCGCTGCTGCTGCAAAAAACTCATTTGTGCTGCCTGCAACTGCATCTGCTGGGAGGACTGTCGAGACATTTGCAAAAGTTGTTGTTGTTGTTGTTGTTGCTGCTGCTGCTGCTGCTGCAAAAATAGTGACTGATCTGAATGTTGTGGCTCGCTTTTAATGCCCCCAATACTTCTTAAAGACGTAATCTGCTGTTGTTGTGGTTGATGCTGTTGTGGCTCCAACTTCACAGGAACCATACTTCGCAATGTCTGCAATTGTTGCTGTGCAGATTGGTCATTCGGCACTTGAGGCTCCATTTTTACAGGGACCAGGCCACGCAAGGATGTCAATGACTGGGGTCCATTTTGATCACTGTTTACTGCCCTAAGAGACTGTAATTGCTGCTGCTGGCTTGATCCCAAGCCAACGTTGATCTGAGCAGAGAACTGCTGCAACCCTCTTGCCCCAAGCAGATGCTGAGACTGAATTTGCAGGCTATTAGAGGAATCCTGCCCTTGTTGTCCATGCTGAAAGTTTTGCACCTCAAGTTGTTGAGGATGCGGCAAGTCTTGAGACTGCTGATTATTAGAATTCTGGAAATGGGCACCTCCAGAAGCCGTCATAGATCCATTTATACCAGATGAGATAGCGCCAGAAGCATTCAATGATGTGAACGACAGAGGTGAAGCATTAAAGCCCAATCCACTGCCAATGCCTGAGAGTGGATCAGATTCAGCACTCATGCCAATAACTCCCCTCTGAATGTTTCCAGAAAGGCCAGGATTTGAACCAGCAGACAGTGGACCATTCGCCCCAGCAAAAGATTGGTTGACACCAATTCCTGCACCTCCCCCACCACCAAGAAGTGAAGAAACATCGGACAAGTTGCCGAGCACATTCATATTTCCATACTGAGAACGTGGAGAAACAAGGGAAGGAAAGGCAGGTTGTGCAGGAACTGACCCACTTTGGCCTCCCAAAAGACTAGAATTTGTTCGTAAGAGAGCAGAAGGGGCAATTGTTTGGGCACCACCGACGGGCGTCGGAGGCCCTGATGGTATCATCCTCGACGCAGATGCCTTTGCTCACAAATCAAACAACTGATCAGACTACCCAGTTTCAGCGATGAAGCTAGAACAGGCAAGCTTCCAACAGGTAAAACTGCAGTCCAGACATTTCTATCTATGCTCCTGAACAGTTATATGGGCGGCGAACTAACCCGCAAGTGAGCATTGATCACTCAACAAAGAAGGCAATGAAGCAAAACAGACGACAAAACCGAACCAACACAATGAGAATGAGGGTACCGCATATTTTTTAACCCAGATTCCGTTATTTCTTTTTCTAAGAATCAGAATCCTCAAATGGAAACAAGTCACTAGAAAGCTCAACATAGACAAATACCAAGAACACAAACTCGAATCAAGATTTCTGGTCAACCAATTTTTCAGTTTTCACACCACCTCTCGCACCTGAGCAACGGAAAACGATAACAACGCACAGAAACAACCACCCAACAGATCCATCATTAAACCCATTCAATTCGAACACATGGCGGCTTTCAGAAGGGACGTTCCAGACATCAAAAAAAGCTGCATCACCACTACCAGACTCTCATCCCCGCCTACGAAAAGCGCGAAACCCCGACTCCGTGTTCGATCAAGAAACCACCAAAAGAAAAACTTAACACAGCAAACACCCGGCACCGAAAAACACTCGAATTCCAACCCCAACAAGCACCGAGGAAAGAAACCAACCCTCGATCAACAACGTCTCCCAACGACAACCCCTAAAAACCTAAAAGAAACCCAACCCTTCCCTTTTGCCCCCACAAAACCTTAGAAAGAACAAAACAAGAACTCGCGGTACCGTCGGAATGCCGATGGAATTCAGCGCAAAGACGAAACAGAGTGATTTTACTGATCAAGCAGAGCTCCCGCGGTTCGAGCGCTCTGTGAATTCTAGGGTTTCGGTAGAGCTCGAAAGAAAGATGGGGAAATATCCCTCCTTTGAGAGAAAAAACATACCAGAATGAGAGATGAAGACGACGACGACTCTCGAGCTAGAGCGGAATCGGAGGCCGTCCTGGAAGCTTCTAGAAGGGCGATGAAACCCTAGAAAACACCCCTTCTCGCCTCTCCTTCCCCTCTCTCTCTCTACTGTGATTTTCTCTCTCCT
Organism: Nuphar pumila; assembly: GCF_984573655.1. Classification (NCBI taxonomy): domain Eukaryota; kingdom Viridiplantae; phylum Streptophyta; class Magnoliopsida; order Nymphaeales; family Nymphaeaceae; genus Nuphar; species Nuphar pumila. The sequence goes on from NC_143262.1 coordinate 87,041,744, forward strand.
CTCTCTTTTCTCTTCTTTCTCTCTCCTCTCTAAACCGCCCTCATTCTCTTTCTACTGTGTTTTTCTCTCTCCTCTCTCCTCTCTCCTCTGTCTTTCTCTCTCCTTCCTAAACCGCCTCCTTTCTCTCTGTAAGGCCTTCTTTCTTTCTCTATCCTCCCTCTAAACCGCTGTCATTCTCTCTCTAAGACCTTCTGTCCTTCTCTCTCCTCTCTAACCCGCGATGATTCTCTCTCCTCACTGTTTCCAGTTTTCCAAATTCCAACCCTCTCTTATGATCTTATCTCTCTCTACCATTAGTTTCTCTCTCCGAAACTCACTCTCTCTCTAGTCGCTCCTTCTCTCACTAAGCTTTGCTTTCTCCCTCTGTTTCTCTCTCTCTCTACCAAGGCGTCATTGCGGACGTCAAAATTCCATTCGATCTGGTTCATATAAATCGCCCACCTCCCTTTTCCAAGAGAAAAAAAAAATAGAGAAAATACGGAAAAAGAAAACCAGGAGAAGTGAAGTTAATCATCAGTCGGGCCCTGGCACGTGCGAAAAGTAACGGACAAGACCCCGCCGAAACTGCGGCGCCGATCTAGACGACTCGACCGAGATGTAAGGTCCAAAAGAATCGGCTCTTTCTGACAGCCGAATGTCGAACCGGCCTGTTTTGTTTGTACATTTGACTTAGACGGTTCGATGTGTCCGTTATGATATGTATCGGAACGTCGTAATCCGATTCATATTTCGACAGTTGCACTCGACACCTGCTAATAGGGATGGCAGGGGACCGGCGGAGGACAAGGTCTCTACCTTGCCCCGGCCTTTGAAATGTAACATTCATCCCTGGTCCACCCCCGTGGTGGGGAGACTTTGGACCTCCACCCCCATCCCATCTCAAAATACTAATCTCCACCCCCGCCTCATTTCCTATCCCCGCACCTGCGTCCCCTACTTCTGCAAGTCATCTAATAAGTTGGCCACAAGTCATCTAATAAGTTTTTCGGAGATGAGGTGGATGTCGAGGAAGAGGATTCTCGGTGTTGCTTGGTCTGGGCAATGGGTGGCGGGTGTTGTTGGTGATCTACGAAACAGAAAGTTGAAACTTTGAAGATGGAGGTCATGAATTTAAAGAAAAAAATAATGATGGTAGTTTGAATTTTGAAGGAAAAAAGAAGACGTGGACCAAGAATTTGAAAAAAAAAGATGAATCGCGAACAACATATAAGTTAAACTGATAAAAAAATGAAAATTCTTACCAAAAGGGGACAGAATCTCTTCCAATAGTTCAGAGCCTTTTAAAATATACTCGTTCCCATTTGTGGGGTAGATCAAATCATCTTCACAGAGATCGTGCCACACAAACCCATTCTTATAGCCTCTGTTTTTTCACAAAAACAAGAGAAAGATTCACAAAACCCCAATCTTTCCAATGCAATATTTAAGGAAGAAAAAAAAGAGACAAAAATACCTAATTGGCATTGCTAGCCCCGGAATCAAAGAAAACAGAGTTGTCTGAGAATAGAATTAAGTGGGTATGGGAATTTTACATTTAAAAGATGAAAGAGGAATTTTACATTTAAAAGATGAAAGAAATGGTGCCAACCAAAGAAACCTCAGTTCTATGTGTTCATTTTCATACATTTTTGCAGGACCACGAGTATAATGCAAGCATCACCTTCCCTCTTAGAACATTCAGACAGTCTACAAAATCTAAAACAAGATAACCACCGGTAAGAATCAAGAATCTTGAAAGAAAAAAGTAAAAAACATAGAAACCCATCTTGGGAGTTCCTGTTTGGAGACTCGATTCCATTCACGATCACCTTTAAGGAAGAGGCAGTGGGAGGAGAAAAGGAGGACCTCGATGAAGTGCAGGTGTTCGAGATGTCGGTTCCTGCAGAAGTAGTAGAATGCAAATGGGGATGGGAAAGAGGCGACGGTGATGGCTCCAACTGATAAAATAGGGTTAGGGTTAGTAAGAGAAGATAAAATATGAAGGGGCGGGGTGGGGGTGGGGCGAGACAGGGCGGGAGAAAGTGTCAATCCATCCCCGTCTCTATCCCCGCACAAGGATGAATTTTAACCTCCATCCCCGTTTCATGCCCTCCATCCCCGGTCCAAACGGGGCAAGGCGGGGCAGGGCCTTGCTTTCCCCCGGTCCACTGTCATCCCTACATGCTAGTGGTGGATTTCTACCTTTGGTGGTTTTGGTGGGAACGGATCTTTGGTCGCATATGGGTCTTAACAACATATGCTCCTATACGATCTCACCTTATTGGATATAGGATCTGGCTTTACTGGATATGAATCAGATATCAGAGCCGAATCCAACACTTTATTTACTAACGAATTATGAATGTGCATTAGGGTTGGATTCAAATTTGCGTGTCAAGTTATTTTTGGATCTGTATCCATATATGAGTCAGATCTCTGTTTGGGCTCGGATCAAATCCGATCTGATTGTGAAAAAAAACTTTAATTTTAGTTTGCTTTTTACTTGGCCCATTATTACCACATATACTTTGGATCCAGATTCAACACTACTTCATCGGATCTATGTACTTGGATTCAGACCTGTTTCACGCACTTTGGATACAGATGTGAATTTGGATAAAGATGTCGCATGCTTCCTAGTTGGAGACCTCTTATCGGGTCCAGATGAATTGTCTCTAGGCATCCATGCTAGGCTTTAAAACGGGTCAAATTTGGTTCGTTTGATAATTGACCCGGCTCTACATCTGGCCTTAAAAGAGAGGATCTATGTGACAAATATCAGGAGAAATTGCCTGAAAGTTTAAAACCGCAATTTATCGCGAGATTTTCAAACTGTGACAAATATCATGATATTTACGTTTTTAACAGATATTTATAATGAAAAACCTCGAGTTTTTTTATTTTTAAATGTGTTTTATTTATATTTTATTATAAAAATTATATTTTATTGCCCAGATTTTGCCAAAAAATGCGAGAATTATGAAAAATTTCAAAATCTCTTGAGTTTTTTACTGCAAATATTTTGCCGTACTTTTGTCACTATGGAGAGGATTCAGTTATGGATCCAAATCAGATCTCACGATGGATTCCACGATCCAGTTAGGATTTGAGTCATTGTCACACTCGATCCGATGTAAATGGTTACAATCTATTGATTTTCATGTGGAAAACAAAAACGGGTAGGGTTAGACTTTATCTTAACTCATGCCCAACCATATTTTTTTTACCTGAATTTGACCTGGATTCAAATATGTTGACCATATCTGTTCCAAGTCCGACTTGGTTCAGTTTATATACTGACCAGATCCACAAAATTGGTCGGATCTATCTCAGACCCAGAAATCGAACCGATTTGCATCCTTACTATTTATGGGACATGTGCCTAGGTATAAATTAACTTAATCAGATTAGGTATTCATCCATTTTGGAATTTTTTGTTTTTGTTTTCATTGGATATGGATTATTGGATTTCCAAACCCACATTGATCTGACTCGTTTTTGTTGTGGGTTCTGGAAGAAGCCTACCTAAACTGACTGAATGATTCCAGACATCATATATCTGCTCCAAATACTCAAAGGTGGACATCCTCACCCTTCAAGGTTTGTTGGTAGTTGGTCGGTCAAACCCTTAACATCTCCATTGTTCAAGGTTTGTAAAGTAGTAGGTTGGTCAAGCACCTACTTTGGTCAAAGACTATTAGGGTTTTTCCATAGCTCGAGACTTCTTGAACCAAGCTCATTTGTGGGTTCGGTTTGGACCATAGTTACCAAGATACTAAATGGATATGAAAAACAATGCCACAAGCCAGAAGCGAGAAGCGGGAAAGTGAGTATTGAAAAATAACATGAAGCAAGAAGCGGGATATGGTTGTGAAGCGATTAGGAAAGCGCATGACAAACGAAAAAGGAAACCCAAAGGAAGCGGTAGTGAAAGCAAAAAAGAACATCAAAAGAGTAGGAAGTAATATAAAATCAACCTGCAAACTTGTAACATTAAATATTATTTTTTAATATAAAAATTATATGAAGCAAGTGAAGAGCGACAAGAAGCAAGAGTGGTACTCTTAATAAGCGAGGATGAATTGATTTGGGAGGCCAGGGTGGAAGCGCGCTTCCCCTACTCCAGAAGAGCACCGAATTGCATGCTTCTCTAAGCACGGAAGCGCTTCCAGTAACTATGCTCTAGACCTTAAGAATTACTTTTACTCCCACACAGACTTGGATCGAGGAGCTATTCGAGTCAAATTGGATCATGACCTCTCACACCAACCTATTGGCTACTTAAGCTCTTGTTGGCCGATTGGTTAGAAACATTGGATTTACCCATTTGACCGTATTGCCATGAGAATTTAGGTCATTTAGCTCACTCTGTTATATGATTTAGGCTTTGACTTTTACCAGTGGCTTCATGGTGGGTCCGGTCAAAGGCTGACATGGGCCATGGGCCTTGGCTGCCATGTGTTTGACCTTTTCCAGGTGGGGGAACCCACCAATCACATGGAGTGAGTGGTCGTGGTTATGTAGATTGATGATGTGGTGATCTATATGGGTGTGGGATGAATCGTTGTTTGTGGGTGGCTTATACAAGCATGATGAGATGTGGTAGTTTCTACAAGTATGATGATAGCAGCCTGACATCGCTTTCATGATTTTTTTATTTTTTTGTATTTTTGTTGTATGTTTTATTTGGGGGCAGGTTTGGATATCTCTCACATTAGGAACTTATGGATCCAATGATCCAAATGGGGTTATTGAGAAGGATATTAAGGTTTTTTAGGTAACTAAGGGTTACATGGAGATTATTCGAATAGTCAAGAGTAAGGAAGTCCTTCTCTTTGTCTCAACACCCCTTAGGGGCATTATTGTCTTTATGCTTAAGGAGATAATCTCTTCCAAGGATCCACCCAAGTTGAAACAGCCCCAAGGATGAGAAGTCTATAAATACCTTTGCACATGCTATTTTGAATTCAATTTCAATTAAGAAATTCTCAAATTAGCCTATTAAATATTATAATAGGATTGACTCTTTATTTTTTAAATAGAATGACTCTCTTGGGTTTTCAAAGAAGATTGCTCCCTTTCTTTCCCTTTTCAAATCCCGAACTTCTCTCTCTCTCTCTCTCTCTCTCTCTCTCTCTCTCTCTCTCTCCAAACCTTGGGCTGCTATCATATGGTGATGTATGTGTATGGTATGTGGGATGGGATGCATGTTGCGTTTGTGTGCAGGTATGGTGATGGATGCATGGATGGAACTATTTTGAGCCACACATCGACAAAAAAACAATCATAATAGACACTTGTAGGGAAGATGCGACGTAAATCCATAAATGACTAAAAAAGAGGGTATATAATGAAAAAAGAAAGGTTAAGCATAACATAAGTTTTTTTTTTTATATGTGTGAGAAAATAAGAGGAAGGAACCATAGGAAAGTCGTGCAACAACAATATTTTTGTTGTTTCTGGTTTGCTTTGTCGATCTGTTGGTCTTATATTTATTCATTACATAGGTGGATCCTTTATTTATAAAGCTTTATTGGGTTTATAATGTTGGTTTCGAACTATTGTATGTTGATTTGTTTATGTCTGCGTTGTGGATTCATTGATCTTTTATTCGTTCATTAAATATGTGTATTTATTTATTTATGAAACTTTATTGGATTGTTGTAAGGTGGGTCTTTCAATCAAAAAATGATGGTATTGTATGATAAAAATGACATGTTTTCCTAAAACCCCATAAATTTGCAATTTGTTTCCCTTGTCCAAAATCACAAATAGCAAGCATTGGAATGTCCCTTCTACCCTTTGCATGTGTGAAACTGATCAAGTTTGTGCTCCACTCCTCGGGTGCTGCATACGCCCACTTAAAATGAAGTCTGCACATTTTTTTTGCAGGCTTCACAAAGTTCGCATAAAATTATATGCAAACTTCCTATTAAACTTAAACAAAATGAGGAAGTTCACATATATTTTATGCAGGCTTCCTCAATTCCTCATATATTTAATGCGGACTTGAGGTTGTCCACTCATATTTTATGCTTGATGTGGACTTCATCATCCTCGCCTATGTTCATTGTTTGCATGTTTAGGAGGAATAGTCTATCAGATCAAAGTGATCTTGATGACAGTAGAAAGCTAACATCTTGATATGTCTCTTTCCTTTTTTCTATTTTTCATTTTTTCAATGTAAGTGGTCAAAAAATAGCATAGAACAAACAGAAAATGTGCAACTCTAGAGGGTGTAGAACATGTTTCTGTTCTGATTTTGGAACTAAAAAATGAAAACCCTACATAGGTTTTTTATTCTGACTAAAAACATAAAAGTTATAGGTGTCTCAACTTTTCAACTATTATAAAAACACAAGTTTTCAACATCTGATAAGAGATACATATATAAGAACATAGATTGTTCTACAAAAAATAGTTATGTATTTGGGAGAAAGTTTGCATGTGCGAAAGGTAAAAAGGTCATTTTAAATCTAGATAATTGTGATTTTGGATATGGGAAGAATATAAAAAATTATAGGCTTTTAGGAAAATATGTCAAATTACCCATACAATACCATCATTTTTCATCTTTCGATTCAAATTATTGTATGCTTTGTTGTTTTTGTCTTCGTTTGTGGATTTGTTTGTTTTTTATTCATTTGTTACTTAGTTAAATCTCTTATTTATGAAGTTTTGTGGGGTTTTAATAGGGTGGCCTCTATGGTTGCATGCTTTTTTTTTATCACTGCTTTGTTAGGCTAATGATGGTGTTGGCTTTTTTTGGCAACATAGCGATGGTTGACTTTTGTATTTTTTTATTGCTTAATAGAATGTTTCATTTGTGAAGTGTTATGGGATTTTATTAGTGTGGTATGTATGGTTGAGTGTTTTATGGATGGTTTTCTTAGGTAACATTCTCCTTCGGTTATGGACAATGTTGAAAGGAGGAATATACAGGCATGAAAGATGAAGTTGGTAATGCATGGTCCCTTGGATGTTGCTCCTGAGTTGTAGAATAGGGAGCACCTCTCTAATGAATTCGAGCAGAGAGACAAATATCTTGGTTTTGGTAAGATTGATAAAGTATTATGATTTTACTATATTAAGGTCATTCTCTGAGAAATGTATAGTGCGTTTGAAATAGCACCTCTATGCTATGAAGGCCACTATGAGGTGCTACATGAGCGTCTAAAATTGCTTACATTATTCGTGGATCAGGAGATCTATGAAGCGATAGAGGAATGGCGGTTTGTTGATGAAACACATCTTGGTGGATGCCAAGCGAACGTTGACATCGATTCTGCTCAGTTGGATGAGGTGAAATAATTTATCGAGTTGTGTAAAGCGTGTATAAGAAGTATGACTTCTTCTCTTCATGAGAAAATGTTGGTAGTTACGCTCAAGTCAGCGCTTACTATGTACATTTTGGAGTACCTATGTTTCTTTGACGTAGTTTCCAACTTGTTAGTGTCATGAAAAATGTTCTTCAAATGAAAACTTTATGGAAGTACTCGAGGTGATCAAACCTTATGATACATCAACATATAATCTTTTGTCCCGTGCAAATACCGCATGTCATTCTTAGCAACCTTTCAATGGGATATGCTTGAGTTAAACTGAAATCTACCAAGCATCCCTATTGCGAAAGAAATATCTAGATGTGAATAAGTCTGCGCATATTGTAAGCTGCCAACAACTGATCCATTTGGATAAGCACTCATCTGTGCTTTACCAATATCGTCCTGTAGACAATCCTTTAGGCTCAATTTATCACCTTTTGACATGGGTGTTGTATTAGGAGAACAATTCTTCATCCCATATCACTTTAATACCTTATTTATGTAGGGTCTTTGAGAGAGGCCTAGAAAGCCTTTTGCTTTGTCTCAACGGATCTTTATGTTAAGTACATAAGCAGCCTCACCCATATCTTTCATATCAAAATATGACGCAAGAAACTGTTTTATCTCTGCAAGTAACTTTATAGCGTTGGTTGCAAGCAAAATATCATCTACATACAACATCAATATAATGAACTTACTCTCACTTTTCTTATGGTATATACATTGATCAATAATGTTTTCTGCAAACTTAAAAGTCACAATGACTTGAAAAAATTTAATATACCACTGTCGAAAGGCCTTTTTAAGTCCATGTATTCATTTGTTAAGCTTGCAAACCAAATTATCATCTTCAGAGAAACCAAAAGGTTGATCCATATATACCTCTTCATTCAGATCTCTATTGAGAAATGTTATTTTTATATCCATCTAATGTAGCTCTAAGTCATAATGAGCTACCAGGGCTAGAATTATTCTCATTGACTCCTTAGTTGAGATAGAAGAGAATGTCTCATTATAGTCAATGCCCTTCATCTGGGTGAACCCTTTAGCAACCAATCTTGCCTTATGTCTCTCTATGTCACATTTGGAGTCTCTTTTGGTCTTGAAGACCAATTTACACCCTATGAGTTTTACTTCTTTAGGTAACTCGACAAGATCCCACACTTGATTCTTAGCCATAGAGTCAAACTCTTCTTTCATAGCTTTTATCCAGTGTGAAGATTGTTTGTTTTTAATAGCTTCCATAAAGGTTAACAGGTCATCATCTATATCTATGAAATCATCAGGCTCCTGAAGGTACACCACATAGTCAGGATATATAACAGATTTCCTAATTCTTATGGATCTCAAAACAGGTCGTTCTACAGGTTCAGATTGAACTTATTCATTCTGTTTGTGCTCTTTTGCATTATCCACAATAAGTTTATTTTGGATTTGTACATCAACAATCGGTGATCAACCACATCATCGTTAGGGATAACAATATGGTATCTCTCAATGTTTTTCTTAACAGGTGGTGAGACTAGATCTTGTATTTTCTCAAATCTAAGGTTTTGAAGTGCACATAATCATACTAAACCATTTTTAAGAGATTTTGCCTTATCCGTTTCAAAAATTGGTGGTGAATGAGATGGACAGTAAAACCTGTATCATTTTGATCTCTCTAGATAATCAATAAAATATCCACTAGTTGTTCTTAGATCAAAGGCTTTAATGTGGGGGTTATACAATTTAGTCTTTGTAGGACATCTCCATATGTGCATATAAAACAATGATGGTTTCATACCTATCCACAACTCATAGGAGTTTTAGGCACATATTTTGTAGGCACCTTATTTAAAATATGCACAATTGTCCTTAAGGCTTCGCTATACAACTTGATGGAAAGTGTTGAATCATTCAACATGGCCCTGGCCATTTCTTTAAGCATACGATTTATCTTTTCAGCTACACCATTTTAGTATGCATGGTATACTGAGTCATAATGCCTTCCTCTTTAAGAAATTGTGTTAATGGTCATTCCCTTTGCCCCATCTTAGCAAACCTACTATAATATTCGTCACATCTATCAGACCTAACTATTTTAATAACTTTATCGGTTTGTTTTTTTACTTCTTTTTTAAATTCTTTAAACATTTGAAAAATATCAGATTTTTCATAAATCAAGTAGAGATACATATACCGAGAATAGTCATTAATAAATGTGACAAAATAGTTTTTGCCTGTGTAATAGGGGTAAATGGTCCACGTACATTCGTATAGACTATCTCTAATATCTCACTACTATGTTTGACATCATCTTTATATGTGTTTGTTTGCTTAGCCTTTATGCAATCAACACATGGGTCATTGTCGATAAAATCTAGAGATTTCAAGATCCATTCATTTACGAGCCTCTTTATTCTTTTTTCAGAGATATGACTCAACCTTCGATGCAAAGCATGTAGGATTTATCATTAATCATGCTACATTTATTCTCCACCAATGCGTATTCAAAAGTCAAAGACTCCTGAGTTTGAATCTTCACATTTAATTTGTACAAACCATCATAAACTAATGCATAACCAATTTTAATTGAATTTTTATAAATGAATAACTTGGAGTTTTCAAATTTAAAGCAATATCCAAATTTATTCAACCTTAAAATTGAAACTAAATTTTTACTGTATGATGAAACATAAAAGATATCATGAAGATCCAAATCTACGCTAATATCTAAAGTGATCTTGCAAGTCCCAACACCCTTCACATGCAAACACATTTTGTTTCCCGAATAGATGCACTTCTCATGCATTGTTGGTTTCCTTCTGTTCAGGAATGATTGCAACTAGTTGACAATATGAACAATAGCACCATAATCAATATACCAGTTATTTTAAAAAATATATAATAAATTATATTCATGAAAAACAAATGACAACTTACCTTTCTTTTCTAATCATTTCTTGTACTTAATGCAATCTGTCTTCCTGTGTCCCTTCTTCTTGCAAAAGAAGCACTTTATGTTAGTAGAATCAGCTTGCTTGCTTTGAGATGTCTTATCTTCTGCTGAATTCTTCCTAACATTTTTCTTGAATGCATTTTTCTTTGGTCCTACCTTGGATCCATGAGAAGCTATATGTGCACATTGCACCTTCTCTATTCTTCCTTAACACACTTGGACATAAGTTCATTGAATGTTCATTCATTATTATGTGTGTTATACGAGATCTTAAAAAGTTCATACTCCAAAGGTAAGGATGTTAGAATCAAATGCACTAGGAATGAGTCAGAAATGACCAGCTTCATGTCATTCAGTTGGGACACTATGTTTCTCATTTTCAAAATATGCTGTCAAATATTACCACCTCCAAAATATTTCATAGTTATGAGTTTTAACATTAGGGTACTGACCCTGGCCTTATTTGAACTGATAAATTATGCTTTAATAGCACTCAAAAAAAAATTATGTCCTGTATTGCGGGATAGCACTTCAAATATTCTTATCTACCTTAGATCGCAAAAGCAATAAACTAAGTCTATTTGAGTGCTCCCACTTCTCAAAAGCACTTTTTTGTTCAGCAATGATTTGATCTATCAGGGCAATAGGTTTATCATTTCTTAAGGGCAGATCTCAATCCATATACCCTAATATGAAAATGATAATTTCTTTCCAATCACTAAAATTAGATCCGTCAAGAAAATGAATAGAATTTGAGCCATCTAGAATCACAGGAATAGAAACTGCATGACAAAAGACATGTATCAAAATAAGCATATACAAGACAAACTTGATGAAAAAACAATAAATAAAAGGCCCTTGATATGCTTATTTTCGGGTGAGTGTAAGGGGTCATTGAAGTCTTACTTTGGTAAGAACTCCAACATGCATAATCACTATGCCTACCGAGCATAGTTGGTAAAACTAAGGCTCATGTGAAGCTAAACCATTAACACATGGTACCTTTGGATACACATGCATGATGCATCTCAATACACTTGCCTTATTCTACCCTACTTAAATTTCGAACACGATGAGACTCTCTTTGGGTCGCTCATCATTTTATGAATTTAAGTACAACATCAATATTTGATAAAACTATACGATAGAACAAAATTGACAACATACGTGTATTCAGTTACTTCGGTAACATGAATTCACCAAGTTATCTAACTATCCTTGATTCTAATATCAGACATTCATTTATGCATGCATAATTATAAATAAAATGCATGAACATAACAAAATAAAAGCTTTTAAAATGTTGCAACTTAATGTTTATACCCATAAACCGAAGAAAAAACAAGTATCCAAATCAAAATATAATGAACCAGTGAAATAATGGCATGAACCGGTCATTAATTAACTGTATCGACTCTTAATCCTTATGAACCAGTCATAAAAAACCCCAAACCGATTCTAAAAGTCACGGTATCGGGCCTGCAACAGTTTGAACCAGTCTTTGAAACACTGAACTGATCTCAGATGACTGAGAACCGGTTCCAGAGAGACTCAAATCGGTTCAGAATCATATTGAACCGTCTGAAATGGTTCTCTGACACTGTTACAGTGCAGTGGATCAGGTTTTGTCATATTGCCAGATCCAGAACCATGTAACCCGATTTAACCAGATCCAACCTAGTAAGCCTTATGGGTTGGTATGGGTCGGCAGATCTAGATCCAAACAATAACCCAATCCAATGGAATAGAATGGATCAAGTATGGACCCAGAAACCAAATCGGGTTCCACAAACCCGACCCGAATCTAAACCAAAATGGGTATGGGTCGCAAGAGCTTTGGGACTCTTACCCGAAACCCGAGACCGGACCGAAAAAGCTTTATGGATCGGTATTGGGAAAGTTGAGTTTGGATCCAGATATGGACCCAATCGAGAACTAATTGGATCAGGTTCTAGAATTACCAGATCCTTCACCCAAGGCTTAGACCCGATCCAATTCCTTATGGGTCAATACAGGTAGGGTAGGTCCAGATCCATATATGGACCTAACCCGAGAGCATAAATACCCCATTTTTATGAATTAGGGTTTCAAAACCCTAAAATCTACTTTTAGATTTCTCTCTCCCCTTTCTCAAAAAGTGCCATCGCTGTCTTCGACAGTTCTGCAACCAGAAGGTCACCGATAGACAAGGCCGGCGACATCGTCGGCAGACATGGTCGACGACACCATCGGCAAATAGGGGCAGAAGCCTCCACCACCTTGCCTATGGTCGACGACCAGGCAAGGTGTGGAGACGCCATCTCTGACAACCCGACACGCTGTAGAGGCACCAACGATGGCCATAGCCTGCGACACCAAAATGGTCGACGGATCTGCAACGTCTGCAAGGGAGAAAGATTAGGAGGATCCGTTCGGTGGATGATGGCCTCGATCAACGCCCAGACAGAAGGTATATATTTTTTATTTGGGCATTTCGGGAAACAACTAGCATAACGCCTGGCTTTTCCAAAATGATAGGGGATTGCCTGTCTGAATCCTGAATACGGCGTATGCGCCTCCCTTCTTTAAGAAACCAAACCGATTGAGGTCGAGAAGAGGGGCGTAGCCGTTCAAACGACGGTTTTGCCCAAAAAACGCAATCAAGAAAAAAATATATAGGCATAAACACACAGGCTTGCGCAAGAGAAAGGGCGATGACATACTGGGAGTGGCCATGTCGGTTTGCAGATGAAGAACGTGGGTAGTTTTTTTTTATTTTTTGTATTTGCGTTTTTTAATGTGTTTTTGGTGCAGGATCCAATTCCCTGCATGATCCAGATCTGGATCTCGATTCATCTCACTGGAGCCCTAGTTGGCGCCACTTTGGGGTGGATCAATTTGAGCCTGGTTCAAATTCAATTTTGACTATTCTAAGTCAAAAATAGTTGTTGGCCCTTGTTAATGCTCATGATAAAAAATAGGCTAGTCAAACTCGTTTTTGGAGCTTGGCTTGGGAAGGCCATTTGACTCTGTAATGTGGCTCTTTCCCAAGCCCCAAGCCTTTTAATGTGTGGAGGTCGACCAAGGGGAGGAAGAGAGCTCTTCATTTTAGTTTTTAGTGTGTGGCTGGTTCTAGAGTGAGGGAAAATTTTGTTTTGGTGGATGGTTTTGAGAAAAAAAGACTCATTTGGTAAAGGTGAAACCGAAAGTCATTTTTGGTGTGAAGGTTATCTTGTCAAGATCGACCTTGCAAGTTGATACAAATGTTCGTGGTTCGAGTTGGTGGCTGATTCAAGTGGCTGTTCGTGAATCGTCATTCTGGTGCTGACTGCTTCCCAGCGACGTCCATTGTCTTCATCATCCGGATATCATATTCTCGGGTTCTCTTGTTCTTACATCTTCGTCGTTTTATCATTGGTGTTTTTATTTGTTGTTTCTATCAAAGTATATTGCTTATGAGTTGCAATAGGTTATGTATTATTTTTCTAGTGAATGAATAGAAGTCTTTTATGCTATGGAGTGATTCTATTATTCACAAACATCCAGTTTTATTGGTTAATACATAACTCATATTTTTTTGTCAAAACCTGGATTCCTGAATCCCGAGTTGTCTAAAATGACTTTGAAGAATTACCTGTATCAGCTTCGATATGGGTCGGATTCCTGCGTTCTTTATCTTCCTAGAAAGCTAAAATATTTTTCTACAACTTTGTAGTTGAGGCCATTTCGTGAATCGGCCATCTGATTCCTTGAAAATTGCTATCAAAGTCTCGGACTGACAGAAACCCACAGTTACCAGTTTGGTTTCAGAACACTCCTAGTGGTGTTTGGTATTTTTTTGTTATCTGGAGGTTCCCTGCATGAAAATCTGATTTTTTTAATTTTGTGGAAAGCTAGAACCTAGATCTACAATTTTTATGTTTTGAGTTTTAATTAAATCTTCGTTTAAGTACCTCAAAAATATCAATCATTTTTGTTGTCGAATAGTAGAAAATTTAGTTCTGTTATTAATAACTCACACCATTTTTTAGAATTCAAAAATTTGTAGAGCCTTATAAAAAACTCAGAAAATTCCAAATTTTAGTTCGTTGGAAAGGTCTGAATCTGACCATCAACTTATCAGTTGAAAATTTTCACAAACTCTATTGTTTTCAGGGTCGAAAACCCTGTCGAACAGACTATCCGCAGAATCTGGAAGTCTGTCATAACCTTGTTCATTAGTCTTCATTTTGAGTCCGTAGAATGGACACTGCTAACCCGAATATAGTTTTTTCAGATTTGTTTGAAAGTTGTGTGAGTCGTGCACAACTTTTATTTGGATCACCTCTGTCGAAACAGAGTGCATGGTTCTCAAAAATCCATGTTCTTGAGTTTTATTCAGACTCATCTTCGTAAAAGCATCCGCACGTGACGAGATCCATTTGGATCTTGGATCAGTGCATACTGAGTCCACATCGAGTTATTGCATAATTTTGGTATCAGAGTGAGGGTTGTCAGATTTTCAATATGACATAATTTTCGATGTTGTGGGGTGTCTAATTTTTTTTTTAGGATTCATGTGCCATGTCTGGGCGAACATGCTATATGTGTCATAGCGAGTATAACCCTAAAAATGAAATCTGTGACCTTAGGTATGAAACTCAAACTCTGAGGCGTAAAATCGAATATCTAAGTCATATGTTGACAGATTTTACCAGGGAGTGGGAGAGAGGATCTGAGCGAAGTCCGTATGCTTCTCGAGGAATGCATAAGACATATTATTATGAATCTGATAAAGAATTTGAGTCAGAACAAGATAAGAAAGCTCAGAATCTGCAAAGTCAACTTCGTACTGAGCAAATGCGAATTGCTGGGATAAAATTGAAGCTTTGTAAACTGAAATTAGAGGAAGAGTTTTGTCACAGATCGAATCTACTTCGATCCTTGAGGGCGTATGGGTGGTCTGACTCCGTTCGTGGGTCTGACCCACATCAATACCTATATGCAGGTAGAAAGATGGATCTGCCTAGGAGATCCAGTCGGAAGTCTAGTACTCTAAATCTAAAGGTCCATTATGTGATTTTTTCACAGAGAGAATTAAGGCAGAGTTCTCGTATGCTCGTCTCATCCTTTAGGCCCCGACCCAACCCCACCTTATTTAAATCTGATAATTCTAGGGATAGGTTTAAGAAAATCTCGTGTGTGAGTTGCGAGGATGAAGAAAGTTTTGTTTCTTCTGACTTTGGATCTCAACAATTCAAAGAAGTCATAATGGAAAACGAGGATTGGGATAGCGAAGAAGAGTCCCAGTGCGAAGAAATTAATCACACTCTTGTTATTTTCACAAAGGATCCTCCCGAGGAGTCTTTTCGTGAAATGGTTGGTGAATCGATATTCGATGAGGAAATCAAGAAGGAACCCTCACCTGAATTTGAGGATGTTCCTATGAGTGCATTCATTACTGATCCAGTCTTTGAAAAGATGTATGAAGAGATGCCTCACATCTCATCATTTTGGGAAATAGCACCTCTAGAAGACCCGTCCTATGCCAGTCTTGATGATCAGGTCTTTAAGGAATTTTATGAGCCCTTAGAAAGTACAATTTTGCCTCAAGATGCGTTTGACATGATTGTCCGCATTGATTTGTCAAGTCTCATTAGTGCAACCATTTTTTAGGATGATTTTAAAATTGAAAAGACTAATTAAAGTATTAGAAATTCTAATGAGCACTTAGATATTAAAAATTCTCTTAGTGCACCATTAGAAAATTTTGAGCCCCATGTAAACCCTAAATGTGATTCAGGTAAAGCGGAAATGACAATCGCGCACACCCTAAATTTATTTTGGAAATATCAGGATTTAGTCAATAATGTTGATTCTGTATCCTTCAAAAATCCTCTCAGTAAGTTTGAATTATTGCTACATTGTCTTGCTTGTGACTTGCCTTATAATTGGAAAATTTTTAGTGAAAATTTTGAAATATTGAAAAACATGATAAATAAGCAAATTTTATTTGTGGTTGACCCAAATTTTGTTATTATCTGCAGCATGTTGATGCAAGGTAAGATTATTAAGTATACTGTCTTAGATGCTTTTGAGATTCAATTCCATTGTTCTGTTTGAATTTATCTGAATTGCATTTTATAGAGCATATTGAATTATATTGCATCAAATATTCTTGTCATTCTTATATAAAATTTTCTGCCTTGTTTAGTTCTCTTTTATTTGCCATGAACAGATTTTGCGCTGATTACATTTTGAATGTGTGCAGGGATTATAAAGTGGAATTTGAGCAGAAATAGGCTCTAAGGATGAAGCCTTTCGACCTAGGGGGAATGATGCAGAGCATCTTGAAGATCCGAGCTTTGAAGATAAATTGGATCCAAATCAAATTCCCAAGATCCAATCTAGGATGTGATTCATAGCAGATCCAATTGTGCAGAACTATCAGGGTCCAATTGGATCTCTGCTAACCTAGACCCATTTTTTATTATCGTGCTACAATAGCTAAGATATTTTGTATCTTTCTCAGATATTGTATTTTTATTATTCGATTTCATTTTGGCATGTGAGGAATCGTGTTAAATATGTTTTTATTTGTAATCTTTTTTATTTTTTATTTTTTAGGAGCCGAATTCTATGAATCTGGACAGTTCTGGTACCCTGTAGGATTGTTTTCTGGTACTAGAGGGTGTATGGGGATTGCAGGTAGTTTTTTTTTATTTTTCGTATTTGCATTTTCTAATGTGTTTTTGGTGCAGGATCCAATTCGCTGCACGATCCAAATCTGGATCTCGATCCATCTCAGTGGAGCCCTAGTTGGTGCCACTTTGAGGTGGACCAATTTGGGATTGGTTCAAATTTAGTTTTGACTATTCCAAGTCAAAAATAGTTGTTGGCCCTTGTTAATGCTCATGATAAAAAATAGGCTAGTCAAACTCGTTTTTGTAGCTTGGCTTAGGAAGGCCATTTGACTCTTTAATGTGGCTCTTTCCCAAGCCCCAAGCCTTTTAATGTGTGGAGGTCGACCAAGGGGAGGAAGAGAGCTCTTCATTTTAGTTTTTAGTGTGTGGCTGGTTCTAGAGTGAGGGAAAATTCTGTTTTGGTGGATGGTTTTGAGAAAAAAAGACTCCTTTGGTGAAGGTGAAACCGAAAGTCATTTTTGGTGTGAAGGTGATCTTGTCAAGATCGACCTTGCAAGTTGATACAAATGTTCGTGGTTGATTCAAGTGGTTGTTCATGAATCGTCATTTCGGTGTCGACTGCTTCCCAGCGACATCCATTGTCTTCATCATCCGGATATTATATTCTCGGGTTCTCTTGTTCTTAGATCTTCGTCATTTTATCATTGGTGTTTTTATTTGTTGTTTCTATCAAAGTATATTGCTTATGAGTTGCAATAGGTTATGTATTATTTTTCTAGTGAAAGAATAAAAGTCTTTTATGCTATGGAGTGATTCTATTATTCACAAACATCCAATTTTATTGGTTAATACATAACTCAGATTTTTCTGTCAAAACTCGGATTCCTGAATCCTGAGTTGTCTAAAATGAATCTAAAGAATCACCTGTATCGGCTTCGATACTGGTCAGATTCTTGCGTTCTTTATCTTATCGGAAAGCTAAAGCATTTTTCTACAACTTTGTGGTTGAGGCCATTTCATGAATCTTCCGGCTGAGTCTCTGAAAATTGCTATCAAAGTCTCGAACTCATAGGAACCCACTGTTATCAGTTTGGTTCATAACACTCCTAGTGGTGTTCAGTATTTTTTCGTTATCTGGAGATTCCCTACATAAAAATCTAATTTGTTTAATTTTGTGAAAAGCTAGAACCTATATCTACAGTTTTCATGTTTTGAATTTTAATTGAATCTTCGTTTAAGTACCTCAAAATATCAATCTTTTCTGTTGTCGAATAGTAAAAAATTTAGTTCTGTTATTAATAACTCACACCATTTTCCAGAATTCAAAAATTCGTAGAGCCTTATAGAAAACTCATAAAATTCCAATTTTTAGTTCGTTGGAAAGGTTTGGATCTAACTTTCGACTTTTCAGTTGGGAGTTTTTGCAAACTCTACTGTTTTCAGGGTCGAAAACCCTATCGAATACATTATCCACAGAATCCAAAAGTCTGTCATAACCTTGTTTGTCAGTCCCCGTTTCGAGTCCGTAAAACAGACACCGCTGACCCGAATCCAGTGTTTTTGGATTCGTTAAAAATCTGTGTGAGTTATGCACAACTTTTATTTGGACCACCTCTGTCGAAATAGAGTGCATAGGTCCCGAAAATCCATGTTACTGAGTCCTATTCAGACTCATCTTCGTAAAAGCTTCCGCGTGTGACAAGATCCATTTGGATCTTGGATTGTGGATCGGTGCGTACTGAGTCCACATTGAGTTATTGCATCAAAAAGTTCTCTATCCACAAGCCCAAGGTCATGTGGGAAATCCCTTGGGTCTTATTTGTATCATAATTACCTGGAGCATCCTGCTACATGAGAAAAATATCTTTTTCAAAAGCGCACTTTGGTACTAGGAAACTCTCGCTTCCTTGAAACAAAAGGAAGTTATGGAAATTCCACTTCCAAAACATGAGAAACATATTTCTTTTTATGGTTGTTTGGAATCTCGGCGTCCATAGCAGCCAGGGAAGTATGGAATTCACAATTCTAGTGAATTTAGTACTTCCCACCTGCTTGCTTAGGAGCACCATCAAAATTCCAGCAATCATTTACCAAAACTATTTTGAAGTTGTTTAAGAGAATTTGTAGATTTCATAGTTGCCTCTTCATATACGAGTCTCCAAACAAATATGAAAATATGGTATTTTTCTTTTTTGGGAGGTTAGGGCCCAAACTTACTTTCAACTAGGTTGACATGTGACCCATTACCTCATAGAATAGAGGGCGGCAATGGGTTAACACAAGGTAATTTTTATGGGGGGTGGGGGGCAGATCAACAGACCTACCATTGCCAACAAGCCGTAGCATGGTCAAACCTAGCCCCCCAAATAGATGGGCCGAAGCCAAAGTCATAGAATGGCTTGGCCCGTCTGGTGTGGGGGTGATGAATCTCGAATTGAGGTGTGCACCGGAAAGACATGAGGAGAGGAGTGAGAATTGATTAACGGCTTGCTTAGGGGGGGGGGGGGTCCTCGATTAGCTTATCGAGACCTCTTCAATTATCTGTTGCGGAGGCAGGGACTGAGAATTTAACCTCTCCTGGGTAGCCGTTATCCAATCATAATTGTTTTATTGGATTCCCAAACATGCTGGGAATCCAATGTGTAATGGGCCTCACTATTATCCTGGTGGTGTATATCTCAATGACCCACTACTCAAGTGGGTCATTGGATTCTTAGTGAGACTCATTTGGTAACATTGGATCCAACATATTTCACTTGGTCATATGGGGCAAACACCCACATTTTATTATAACCAGTGCAATATGTATTGTACTCATGACATTATGAGGTTTTATATGCACTAGTTGGATTTCTCCTTCATGATATATCTCTATCATGGGGCTATTCATAAACTAGGTTGTTTTTTTATAATGTTACAGATTTTAAGTATTCACCATTTACCACATACTAAGTCATGCAGTTCATAAATCAAAATGAATACATCATGGTGTGGGTTTCATATAGTCATGGAGTTCTTGTGGCTCTTTCATGACTATATCATAGGCATGCACACTAGTAGAATACTATGAAAAATTCATAATTTGCCAAACATAGCAAATATTTTTACTTTTCAAAATTTTTACCATAACTTATACTCCCGCTTTTCATGTGCATTAGCACATATTGATCACTACCTGATCATTTTAGATCAGTATATCCGGATTCAAATAGTCATAAATGTGACTAACCAACACCATTTAACATTTTATGCATGAAAACAAAATATCTCTTCTTGCATTTACAATTATACCGTAGAGAGTATTCATAATGATTATTTATCATTATATCCTTTCATGCATATGTAAAAATTGAGCTTCCATTATTCCAATGCATTGTATTTAAGTAATATTTGCATTAAGCCACGACATCATGAGGTTATACATATACTAGCTGGATTTTTTCTTCATTATATATCATCATTGTAAGGATACTCACAAGCTAGATTGATTTTTCATCATGAAGTTTAGCATTATCCAAATCTAATTTAGATATACCATATCCATATTCAATGAGAGTTATCTCATTATCATTTGGATATGCCAAATATGATAAGCCAATTACAAGGCTTTAATCAAACCACAAGGTTGAATATTTAAGTTTAGATTCATTTTTGGATTCATATATATATATATATTCAAATTTATTAGATTTGTAGAAGTCCATATCTAAATCCGACTTGAGATGTTATATATCAAGTCCAACACGATCCATATTAAAATGGATAACCGTCTTAAATGAAACCATGGATCACTTAGGATTTGACCATAATCCAAATCCATATTCAAAACTATATATTTTAAAAGCAGATAGATCTATATTATACATCCAGCACTCTACTTATCTGGATCTAACTGTGTTAATCCCGGATCCATACAAAATATATATCATTATTAGATCCAAATATCTGGCTTGATATTATCCAGATTCAACTTGGATCAAATCTAGATTCATACAAAATATCTGACAGAATATATATATGTATATATATTTAGATTTGTCTCTGGATCAATTCTGGATCCATATCCTATATCAGAGCACAATACTTATCTAGATCCAATCTCAAAAACTAGATCAAACTAGATCCATATTTCATATGATAATAGACTTATCCGGATCAATCACAATCTTGGATCCCATATGGTAATTATACTTATCCGGATATAACACTAGATTCACTCAAATTTAATATTGTCTAGATCCAAAACTAATTCAAATGGATCGATACTCAATCAATTTCAACTATCTAGATCCATATATGTTCAACCAAATCCTATATGCTTTACTTGATCAAACTAGATCTATGTCACCTTACTAGATTCAAACATCTGATCTAATACTAATCAAATCAACTTTTTAAACCAAGCCTAAGATCTAATGGATCAGAGTCCAATTTAAACTTGATCCATAAAAAAACTGAATCAATACAGACTATACCATAATATAATTCAAAACATGAACATAATATGAAGCATAAAAATAATGCAATAACTCAAAGATTTCAGGATCCAAAAGTTTTACCGAATCCAACAAGGTCTTTTATGAAAATACCTATACCAACTGGATCCAAACCTGTCAGGATGACGCTTTGGAAGGTATTCTGCTAAACAAAAATACTTTTCTGCAAAATAAAAAAAGTCAGAAACAATTTTGGATAAAAACAATAATTCAGAACATAATATTCATAAAATTTTGAGTTAAACAACAAACTCTAAGTGGTTTTCTGTAATTTTATAAAACATATAATTGTCTCGGGTATTAACCAGGAGACAAACCTGTTTTTGAAAAATCCAAAAAACAAAGCCTCTGTTCTAAAAAAATAATAGAGGTCTCAAAAGGTAATATAAAAATATTTTATGAACCCACTGAGTAAAAAATAACTAAACCGGTTCCTTAAAAGAATATTAACCCCATTTTTTTTATAAGCACACAAAAAAAGTTGGTTTTGTTTGATCGTCCTAACCCAACTGAAGGCTCCCGCTCCCATCTCACCAGAGACCTTATCAGCGTGTCTCAGTTTGGAGGTGGTTCGACCTGTTCGAAGTCGGGGACCTCAACTAGTCCCAGGTCACGTTCTTCTGCTCCCTGCTCCCGTAAAAGAGTCCTCTAAAAGTCACCTTAGGGGTTCCCCTTAAAAAAAGTGAACAGGAAGGAGGCGGAAATTGCGCCCCCTTTTGTGCAACGATTGGGAGTGGCAACCGCGCCGCTCAGGGAGAAAACATCCCACGACAGAGGGGCCATGACCTCTCGTCGGTCAGCCGGTCGAAGCCCCACAGCTCGTTGGCAACATCGATGCCCTTAATGACCTCCTTTTTGTCAGAGGCTCTGCTACTTGCACCACCGGAGTTCGCCGCCTCTCAATCAAGCTATAACTAGGGTTTCAGCATCCTCGCCGACGGGATGGTTGTGATCGTCATCTCGACCGCCTTTCAGGCCTGATCGAGGAGGTGTACGCTCGGGCTTAGACTCTCATCAACCTTTGCTCCACCATTCTGGGCTATTGTTCGCCGACTGGATAGCGCCAATGGACCACCGATGGAACCAACACGTCACGTACTTCTGAATGCCCTCCACCATCTTCGTGCACAGACGAACTTGGATTTTTCGCTTCGGCTTCCCTTCTTTTGAGGAGATTCACGACTATCCGAAACCTCCAATACAGATTCTTCACGATCCTCATCACCAATCTCCACCTCTGCAATATCTTCTTCGATGCACGCTACTCGTCGGCACAGAGAGAGGGAGAGAGAGAAGTATTAAAAAAGCTTAAGAAAGGCAGGCTTCAGAGAGCTAATCATCCCGTTGATGGAAGGAAATGGGCTTTCCTATTTTTTTTCTCACCCTCCCCTATAAGGGAGAGACCCTTAGAGTTCAAACAGTCGAAATCAGGGATAATATGGCTACTAACAAGTTCAAACAGTTGAAATTACTATCATTCAGAGCCCTAAATTTTAAAAAGTTAGCATACCATCCAACAAGCGTGGAATAAGAAACAAAGAGAGGTTACACATTTTCTTTTTTCATATAGATTCTTTCTTTATCCTCCCTCTGTTTATATCACTCTCTCTCTTATGTTAGAGAGGGGTTTACAGAGTAAATATTGCTTGTTGGTACCAAAATCAAAAGGGATTTGAGCAATGGAATTTTGGTGACCGACGCACTGACCACCACAACACTCTTTTCTCTCTTATATATTATGCATATTTTTTTAATGGTCGTAGATACCAACTTGTGGGGTTGTCAATCAAGGCCAGAAACAAGGCTTGTTTCTAATAAGTATGCAGAGTCCTTTCCAGACTACCTATTGCTTATGGAGATCCCAAAACAAGCCTCAAAGATGAGATACACCGCGTGCAAGAAAAACTGCACACTTGATGTCCTGCAAAATGCCTAAGGGAGTCTGTAAAGGGAAAAACTACAGAAGACAGTGTGCATTTAATTTAAATGCATGCCACTTATTTGATAGAACCTCTAAAAGAGGTTAAGTGACTAAACTCTTTGGCTAATTCCTTTGTTTGCTAATTGTGAGATTTGATGGAGACCTGATTGCGCATGCTGCAAACATTGATCAAGCACAAAATCAAAATATCGCATGGAACAAATGCAGGATCTGATACCACTGATGAATCTGGGATCCAGGTGTGTGCCGAACAGACATGAGGAGAGGAGTAAGAATTAATTAATGGCCTGCTTCAAGAGGTTGTTCGATTGGCTTATCGAGACCTCTTCATCTATTTGCTGGAGGGGCAGGGGTTAAGAGTTTAACCTTCATTGGGTAGCTGTTATCTAGTCTTAATTGTTTTATTGGATTTCAAAATATGCTAAGAATCTAATGCATAATGGATCTACCATTATCCTGATGGTGCACATCTCAATGACTCACTACTCAAGTGGGTTATTGGATTCTAAGTGAGACCCATTTGATCACACTGGATTCATACCAAGATCCAACATGAGGCCCTTGTCATTTACTCTTCACTTGAGGCTTCCAATAGTAAATCCTAACCTTCTTATAACGTAAACAAACTAGATTCGGGTTTGGATATGTTCAACTGGTTCTAGCTTTACTGGGTGCAAGCATGAAGTTGCCGATTCGGGTTCAATCAACATATTAGAAATTAAATCCAATCGAATTGGTCCTCCTTATATCTCCCCACAATTAGGAAAAATCCATGAGCCCTAACATATCCCAATCGTGATCCATCTATAGACAAGAAAAACATATCGAGTCCCAACTTGGAACTCAACTCAAAAACACTGGCCAAGATTCAAATGCAGGTCTGATGACGATCTGGAGCTGGAGCCAGAGCCGAGCATGTAAACCTAACCTTGCTTTGATCCATAATTGAAACATGGTTCGGATCCAGATCAAACCCGACCCACTTACACCCTCAGCCTTGCGCAAAACGGCCAAGGTGGGCACGTTTTGGTAAATCTCCTGGTCGTCTGCGACTGCAATCATGGAAAGAAAGTGGGTCACAGGTGTTGTCATTAGTTTGCTACTTGGCTTTGCTCTCTGAGAGACAGAGAGATCCTCAAGAATAATTCCACTTGTGAGTGATTTCTTAACATGGTTTCGACGGTTTTCCATCGTCTTCACACTGCCTCTTTGAGAGTGTGGTTTTAAGCCAATTCCAGCAGAAAAAGGTACAATAGATCATCAGAGAAGAATTGAAGGGGTGATGGAGGGTTGGTCGATAAAAGATGGATTTTGAGTTTCAGTGCAGGAAAATTGGGTTCTCTTAGCCCAGATGCTTCTCTCACGCCATGGGCGGTTTGGAGATCATCAGAGACCTTAATTTGTCTCTGTCTCTTCTTCCAATGGCTTCTTTCTCTTGTATTTTCGTGAATTTTGATGCTTAGAGTTTTGTTTTTTGCATTTTTAGTGATTATTTTGCTTGTAGCTTCCCTTTTTAATGGAAGGGGAGAGAACTCGAGGAAAAGAGGAGGAAGAGAGGAGCCAGCAGGGGAGAAAGAAGAGGAATCAGTGTGTGGAAATAGGGGAGCATTTTAGAGTTAATACGGTGGGTGGGGAGGGCGTCGGAGGCAGTCGGGCACACCAAGGAGTCGGTATGGGATTTGCCTACTACCACCTTCCGATGATAGTAGTAGAAACCTGGAACCTGAAACTGGCGTCAGCAAATGCCACGCCAGTTCTATGAATTCCATCTTTTTTCTCAGTCCCAAACGAAGGAAAAAGATGAAATCCATTGCGGCGCACACGATTCCACTCCAGCCTGCAGATTCTCCCTTAGTGAAAAGCTTGCTTTCTCTCTTGCTTCTCAAATTGGTTCCCCCTTGCTTCCTTGACATTTCTCTCTATTTTTTTTCTGTCTCATCCTCACTTCTTGTGTTTTTTATATTATATTATAATATATATATATATATCCAGTTTGCATATTGAGTCTATATTTCTTCCAAAGTGTTTCTCTGTCATTTTTTATTGGCTCCCACTCTTACTTTATACTGCTTCCTATGCATTTCTTTTTTTATTTCTCATGTGCTTAACTGTATCTTATTTCATGCTTTATACTATTTTTTAACACTCACTTCTTTGCTTCCACTTTGTGCATTTCTTTTCATAGCCATTTTGTTTCGTAGTATCATGTATGAGTGATTGTGGATAACTGTTGTCCATTAATTTGTGAACATTCTCAAGCTGAAAACAAGGAAAGTTTGCTAGCATTGTTTAAAGCATAGCCGATTCTATTTCATTCATAGCACAAAGATACCACCAATAGGCCAGATGACATTAATTGGAGTCTGCTAACTCGATCTAGGATTATCAGTTTATCACTTATAAAGTTGGATTCGGACTTAGGGTCTGAACTCAAGGTCCTTAGAAAAGGTTTGATTCTCATGGGCATCACCACTCTGCACAAGCCAACGTATAGCATAGGCCTTGAGGACAGGGGTCCTAGCCTCGGAGTTTTACGTTGCCGGCACAACGACCGTAGGTATGACAGGCTGAGCCAGCGCGGTAAGTCTTCATGCCGGGTGCAGTTTCTTTAGGTTATAAATTTAAAAAAAGATAGTATGAAAGGATTTGGATCTTTTGTCAATTTCAGGCATTTTGACAGCTTCACTTGAACAGTTTTGTGGTATTTTTAATATTCTTTATATTCTCTAAATGAATTCATATTGTTTATATTTTTATTTGCATTTCTGTGTATTATACATTTTTTTATTTTATGTATATGTCAACAATTTCTCAAGATTTTCACGAAACAAACCATTTTTTTTTAGATTTTACGACATTCTACTCATGATTTTTCCAGGAACAAGATTGGTGACTATAAACCATCACCACATCTATAGGCAAAATTTTGAATTTATGGGAATTTTATCAAGATAAATTCAGACTACAATAAACAAACAAATTTAATACAATAATTTTCATTATATCGCTAAATTTAGACTATCGAGATTTCATCACAATTAATCACATTAAATTGGTAGGACAATCAATGTTACAACTTTAATGGAAAAAAAACCATTTGAATGGAGGACACCTTAGAGGTTAAATTTACCGCCTACTCCTACCAAACAAAATTAGAAAAGCGAAGGAAATAATGGAAAATAATAATTAACTATAGAAAATTAAAGGAAAATAACAAGAATCAATCATTCATGCAAATCAGTTTCCCCATTGGCATCACCTTTTATGGCAAATGTAAAAGGGACAGCTACCTTCTTTCCCATTAACATGTGATTAAAATCCTTTTGGGTCTATTTGTTTTCTTGTTTCATTTTCATAGAAGGGAAAGGTCGCTTGTGCAGGGTTGGACAAAATGAACATAACAATTGTTCCAAGTCTAATGTTTGTTTCGACCGTTTTCCTCCATCTGTGTTCCAAAGTCCAACGTTTGTTACGAACATCATGGACAACCATCACACTAAAAATTTGTTTAAAGAAAATCAAAGAAAATAAAAAAAAATAAAAAAAATAAAAAAAGAGAATAAGAAGAATACCCTAGTCAAGATTTTAATAAAGAAGAAGAAAAAAAGAAGAAACCGATCAAAGAAAATAAAAAAGTGATCAAAAGAAAATGAAAAAGAAGAAGAATAATGAAGAAGAAAAAGAAGAACGAAGAAGGGAGAGAGACAGAGAGAGAAGAAAGAAGAAGGGGAAGAAAAACAAAAAAAGAAGAAAAATAAAGAAGAACAAAGAAGAAGGGGAAGAAAAAAGAAAAGGGGAAAAGAGAGAGAGAGAGAGAGAACTGTGCCCGATCGTCGGTGGCTTCGCCAGTAGCAGGTGGTCGCGCTGGTCGCCGGTGGCCTCGCCCGACTTGCACAAGAGAGAGAGAGAGAGAGAGAGAGAGAGAGAGAGAGAGAGAGAGAGAGAGAGAGAGAGAGAGAGAGAGAGAGAGTCGGGGGGACCCCTTCCCCTCAACTTTTTTCCCATAACACTCCCCTTTGTTCCCCGCGTCCAATTCTTTTTGTAACAGTGGAGGAGGTGTTACAAAAATTACATAATTTTTTTGATGTGATGGATGCATCTGCCACGTCCAACGTTTGTTGGAAATCTCTGTTTCCAACGAGATTTCCCTCTGAATCCTGTTGGGAACAATGCATCTCTGTTTGCATGTCGCAACCTTTCCTTTCCACGACAATAGAATCGGGACACCCCACCCCCAATGAGAACCCTTTCCGCTGAGAGTTAGGGGTCCCGTGTATTTTGAGCTTCTTTTCCTCGTTGAAAAGGAGTCTGTAGTTTGTTTGGTCATGGTGGGGCCCGCAAAACACATGCCCATTGATGCATTTTCACTGAAAGACCCCACTTTGTATGACAAACAAATGGCGCCTTAATGAAAAGGGGCATG
The DNA here is from genome assembly GCF_984573655.1 of Nuphar pumila. NCBI lineage: Eukaryota > Viridiplantae > Streptophyta > Magnoliopsida > Nymphaeales > Nymphaeaceae > Nuphar > Nuphar pumila. The sequence goes on from NC_143262.1 coordinate 87,069,452, forward strand.
GATTTCTAAAATATTCTGTTAGCTCATGCATTTTCTGTAATAACCTAGATTTTTTTCCATTAATTACTTAAATTTTTCTTAAAATAATATGTATTTTCTGAATTAGATCTGGGATCCAAGTTTCGGATCCAAGACCCATAGAGGGGTTCATATATATATATATATAATGATGATAATGTTATTAAAAAAAAATAAATATAAAAATTTAGTGTAGGGATCCACAGTTGGATCCAACTTGTGGATCCACATTGCAAGTCAGACACGAATCCACACTGCAATGGGGTGTCACAGATCCAAGCTGTGTCTGGATCCCGAGTCTCGGACCCGGGCCGCACCCCGCGTAGCGGGTAAGTAAAATAAAAAAAATAAAATAACAAGTGTTGTTTAAAAGCCAATAGTGGCTTGCCCGATAAATCGGGTGTTAGCATTCTGAATGAACCCTAACACAGCCGAGAAACCCATAGCGATGAGAAGGGGGGCGAAGCGCAGCCGTCGGAGAGTCCCCCCTTTTTTGAGCATCCTCCTACAAACAGAGGGTCCCAAACCCCTTTCTCCCCCTCTCGTTCTCCTCTCCCTCTTGACCTCTCGCTCGACAGCAGGGTCACCAACGCTGGCAACCTCCCCGTCTCTGTCTTCTCGCTCTCTACCTCTTTGTTTCCTCAAATCCCTTCCAGGTTCCTTCTCTCCCTCGCACGACGTGGAGGAGTGACGCTGAGGACACGACCTCTTGCTCGACAACAGAGTCATCGGAGCTGGCGAGATCAACCCCCTCACGACAGCAGCCCCTAAACACCGGTTAAGAGGTACAAGTCCTCTTTTGATTTCGAATAAGAATGAGAGCATAGATTTGTACGTATCCCATGTAATAGTTTGGTAGAGTCGAGGAGTATGTTGTTTCTGTGATAGCCATGGTGTCGGTTTGGTTGCATGTTTGGGTACCTAGATGTCCTTTTGTATGTGAATCTAGTCACACGCCATTTCCATTTGACATTTGTGTGCTTCTAGCCCCTTTCATGCGTATTTCTGGTTAGTCTTATACATAACAATCTTCTTTTGGGGTTTTGATGGGTTCAACGTGGGTAGGGCACACGATGATGATCAAAAGGAGTGGTAAATACTACATACCTTACCTGAACTCATTGGCTTGTTGTCTGGCTAGTATGCCCATTTTGTTTGTATCTCAAATTAGAAAATCTCAGATCACGTGTAATTAATGGTTGTTTACTTGCTTTAAATTTAGGGTTTTGAATGTTCTATGTATATTTTCATTTTGATGTTTTTAAATGATCTAGAATTCTAGGGATGTCTTAATATAACTTATGGACTGTGATATCCATTTCTTAAATACTTTCCTTGATTCTCCATTGCTTAACACAAAAATCATCTTTTTCTCCCCAAATGCTTCCCTACATCACTTCCTCTACATTTGTTGCTTCCTGCTTCTATTTTGCACTAGTTCCCATGTTTGCTTTCTTTTCTGATTACTATGTTTGGAAATATCGGCAAAGGTTATTGCGTTGTTGAGAGTTGCTACCGGTATACGCTTTGGGATGGAAGAATTTTGTCCCTTCTATTCTTCTGAGATTGAAAAGCTAGATTTAAAAATAGGTAGAACAGAGTGGATGGATAACAACTTGCGGGCTTGCATTAAAAGCTTGGGCTTACTATTATTAAAAATGGGTATGTTTAAAGCTCAAAACCTCATGTTGTATGCACAAGATATCATGTCAGGTCATAAGTTGGTCATGCTTATTTCTAAGAAGCGACTCTCCTGAACAATGGTCTGGGTGAGTGAGAGATGTGGTTTGTGGGACACAATCTGTGACCTTCTGTTGCTTAGGACATGAAGATTTCTAACATCTTTGATATAGTTTAACCACATACGGAAAAGCTCATTAGAGTGGGACAATTCATAAACATAATAAAAAAATAAAAATTCTCCTGCGGAATAAATGACAGAATAACATATGGAAGATATTAGGGGCCTCCTCTTATGAGGATGCACAATCACATGTTTTGCGGTGCATAATTACCTTTTATGATTCATACTGTTCATAACATTCCTCGTTTATGCTGAAATCAGAACTATCAGTGTTATGATCTTTAATGCATCTTATGCGGGGATGCAAACAAACCGGATCCAGAGAGTTTTATAATTTTTTGGCTGGGCTAGTTCCTGTTCAGCAGGACACAGACCCGATTAGGTTGGCTGGGTCATGTAATATATATATATATATATATATATATATATATATATATATATATATATATATATATATATATATATATATTCGGTCATATATGCAAACTTTCGGATCTGGTTCAGTATAGGTAATTTGGTTTCATTATATGCTAAGAATGACACTTTCCACATTATGTGGCTGGTTATGATATGCATACGCATTATGTCATTCCAAGTTTTTGTTTATGGTGCAGGCGCATTTATAAAATGAAAATGTACAACTACCTAATTAAGTTTCTAGATTTTTAGTTATTTGCACCAGACTTATGTATGTTGTAGGGTGGAAGGTTCTTGTATTGCCACCTAAGTTTCCAAAAGTCACTCATAAAAAATGGACTTAGTTAAGCATGCTAAAATAATGAGTTTCTCCTTATGCATCATTCAAGTGTTATATGTATAGTTTGCTTCTTGTGTACATGAATCGGACACGCTATGGCGTGAACCTACTTGCATAAGTATTCATAGGTGTTATGTGAAAGGTGTTCTAAATAAAAACATGCATTTGATATGAACATGTGAATTAAATGAAAACATGCAATTAACATGGTTATGCGAACTTGTACACATGCATATGTATTGTTTTATGCACATTTTTACCTAGCATATATGAATGTGCATTGTGAACCATTCAAAGGTAATGCATTGTGGTTCATGGATGGTCTAAATAAATCATCACAGGCCCGAAGAGCCTTGAGCTTTGGGTTGCTCTTTCTTTAGTCGTTTTGATGCATTGCAAAAAAAAATCAAATATGATATTATGGTTTTACTACACTGTTCTCTATTGCCATGGGTTGTAGTCTCGTGAAGAGCTTGGCATGCTAGTTTTGTGTTATTAACTTTGTATGTTGATTTGCAAATGTAAAAGAGATGAATTAAGAACAAAATAAAATAAAATAAAGAACTGTGTAATTTATGTTTTCTTGATGTCCCTTCTCTAGTGTAGGAATCTTGGAGGTTGCGGTTTGGAAAAAACCGTGAGGATACAAAAACTCTGTGTACGTGTTGTTGCCCCTGAACCCGATTTTGAGGTTCTTCTCCTGGCCACGGTTTTAGAGAGAGTCTGTCACTTTGCCTGAGAGTGATGTGTTTGACACAACTGTTGTTGTTTTGGTATACCAAGAAAGTGGCGCCAGTGGATGCTGTTTTTCATGGTGTTCATGATATTGGATGTTGTTTTCCAATGTTTCGATAGATGGTGTTATTTCTTGATATCGGTCGAGGGCTAAGTTTAAAACCCAATAATAAAATATAAATTATGTGCTAACCTGAAAATTTTACTTGACCTCGGGGATTTTTACCTGTTTGGTGTATTTGCAGGCAACGATAAATGAAAAGAGGAACTGAAATTATGTGCATTTAATAGGGCATGCATATGGAAAGAGAAAAACTTAAATGAAAGATGATAAATAGTTAATGCATTGCAGTACATAATCATGCATATTCCTGCTATGCATGAAATCATGCATATTTACTTGTGCCTTTAGTTGTTCCCTAATGCTTGTTAAACGCTCTTATTGCTTAAATTGTGATCCATGTTGCTTAGTTAATGTTCCATTATGTTTAATGTTTATTTTCTTTTTGCATGAATGGTTAATTGTCTTACGAATTGGTTATAATGGTATACCTCTAAAATATTACATGAATCTTATTTATGTCTTTTATTCTTATTTGACTTATTAGAGGGACCTGTACGCAAGATTTTTCGAATTCTGATACCCTACTTTATTGGTTTTTCGCAGACACAGGTGATCAGTAAAGTTGACTCGCTTCTGAGGGGATACGAAAGTCACAATTGCTTCAGACTGCTTCACTTACGGACATAGTGGCTCTATTTTTGTTTGTTTTAGTTCTTTTTATTTTCTGCAGTTGTTACTTCACTTTTAACTTGAGTATGAGACTATTATAGATTCATTAATAAAAGAATTTGGTTGGTTTGTTATGAATGATAAATGTAAGTTCGTTTGTGGTGTGTGGTGATCTAGCTGAAATTGAAATTGTAATGACCCCGGGTCTCTGAGAAGTTTTCTTCAACTCTTAGAAAAAAAATGTGCATTTTCCAAGGGGTATGAGTTGGGGTCGTTACATTTTCCACTATTTGTTTCATTTATAGCGAAAAAGAAAAAAAAACATTGCGAAATCAATATTTTCTTACAAAAATTACTGATGTGCCTTTCGTGAGAAAGGCACACCCTTCGAAAAAGTCAATGCTAGCATATATTTTCCATGAAGTGCCTTTCCCGAGGGGGAAGTGTGAATAGAATTTCATGTGAAAGATGAAAAAAGTCGAGACCATGAATCCACCATCCTGGACTTTTTCTCTTTATTTGCTTGTCTTTGTTTCACTTGTGGTGAGAAAAGACCCCCATATTTCCTTCCAGCAAATGCCCCCTCAAGGGGTGTTTGTTATACCCCCAACCAAGGGAAGGCACTTTCCTTTGAAAGGGATGCCCAAGAGGGAAAGTACTTCGTCATGGAAAGAGATGTGAACCTGAAAGATGCTTTTGTGCATTTATTATGTGAGTCACTCCACATATTTCCCATTGAGAAGTTTGGTTTACTCCTCTTAGGAAGAGCTCTATTTCCTACGAATGGTAGGAAGGGGTACCCCTACCGAAAAGAGACAAACCATGTTCGGACTTGTAGCATATATAGACAAATAAGGTCACATTTGAAAGAAGGTAAAAAAAATAAAATAAAAATTAACGTTGTGAGTGGGCCCTGAACCAGCATTCCATTCCAAACAAGGTTTAAAAAAAAATCATTCTTTTTTGACATTTTTGGGCGAAAGAAATCCCTATGATGCATCTTCTTCTGCGACCCAAGTTGGATCTTAGGCCTGTACAAACATATCCCGTGGTTCCATCCACAAGCTTTAGGGCAGCAATTTATTGGCCATTAATTTTTTTGACTTTTTTTTTTAAATATTGGAAAATATTAAAAAAATGTGGAAAAACATATATAAGTTGTTTCTTGAGGTTATGCTGATAAACACATACATAAAGCAAAAGAAACAAAACCCATACTCATTAAAAAAGTTAAAATCATGAAACTATCAATGTTTTTAACGTTTACAAAAACATCACGCTTTCGCGTGATATTTTTGATCGAATATATCGCCATGACTCCGCTTGATCCTTTCGAATAAAAACAAGACCACCATTTCACGATTGACCATGGCCATAAGGGCGAATAAAAAGCATAAAATCATAACAAAAACATGAAAGGCAAACAACAAAACAGCAAAGACAGAGATGTTGACACAAGGGACCTTGGAAGAAAACTGCATGTAGCCAGGTCACGTGACCACCAGCAGATGAGCTGCCTACCACGTGGGGGAGGTCACGTGCGGGGCAGCTTGGTATCATGGTTGAGGGAGGAAGGCTGCACCATATTGTGTTCTTGGGGGTCATGCTTCATGTACCCCATCTCCATTGCATCAGCAGCAGCAGCACACTCTTTGCCATTGGCTTGGCCTTCTCCCTTGCTGTTTCTCTTCACCTCCTTTTCACCACCCCAATCTCTATAGGTAGCATAGATGATCAGTTGCAGGGCCCCAAGCCCACACCCAAACCCATTAGGGACCTGTACTCCAAAATCAAGACAACAGTTAAATATAAGTTATTTTCTTAACTAATTAGACATTAAATTAAAATAGATGAATGCACACATTCCGAAGCTCGGATTTTCGAGACAAGTGTCTGTGCCTTGAATTCTTTTCATTTAATATCGTCATCATCATCATCATCATGTTGGTGTTCCGTCGGCGCCAGCTTTTTCTAAAATCTGGTCATCCAACTCTATCTGGACTTATTATGGTCAGCAATTTTGAGCCAAATTCCAAAGTCATCCAAACTTAACCCAAACCTTATCCAACTTAGATCGTTTGACATGGTGGCTGGTGGCCCATGTAGCCTACCTTAGTGATCCTCTTGTTTGGTAGGAGCTGTTAGTGCACGTCACCTTGTGTTGGGATGTTGTAAGTTCAAAACCCAATGCTACCTTGTATAACAGGTCGGGGTATGCCTAACCCCAGCTTGCCTATAAAAAAACTACAACTATCTAGGTTTGGAACTTGATGATCCAGCCCGAAAGTGTAAAAATGAGCAAATTCACGCCCACTATGGGCCATGCACTCCACAAAACAATTCTAGCCTAATGCTCGAGATAAAAACATTCCCAACAAATTAATTTTTATTTTCTAAAATATTTAGGACGTTTAGGTATCAAGAATGACTCTTCTCAATTAAATTTTGTCATTATTTTTACTAATATTTTAATTGTGAAAAGAGAGACTGGATCATTAAGGGTGTATTTGACACCCTCCAACCACATATCATTGTAAAGATAGGTCCAGATCCATATCAGTAAATGATGTTATATATGGATCTCCAGCTTCATGGTCCATGCGTTAAAGATGACTCTCCCAGTGCTGGTATACATCAACATGACCCATATGTTAAAGTGGACTCTAGTGATCGGCAGAGCATTTTGATGGGGCTGTTATCATTTGGTGCTGCTTCAGATGGACGGTGTTGGGTCAGCTGTGGTTTTGAGACAGACTCAATTGATTATGTCTGGCTGCCTTTTTTCTCTTGAATGTATTCTGCTTCTTTTTGCTGTATATTTGTACTAGCTTTTATTTATATTAATATATCCTTTCTCAAAAAAAAGTAAAATTCTCGGTCACAGCCTCATAGATTCAAACTTGTGATCAACTTTCATATGTTAGGTGTGTAGAATCACAACTATGATTCCTCCGTCTGTGATTCAACTTCCACATGTTTGTGGGTGCTCTGTGAAAGTTGTGTGCCTGTGATCTATAATCACAAAAACTTGAGAAATTAAATCCCACTTTCAGAAGGCATTATAATCGTGTTGAAGTTTTTAAATTGTAAGAACTAGGGATGCCAATCAAGTATCAAACACATGAGTTTGGATCCGACTTTTTGGATCGAATAAGAGCATTACCATGTTTCCCTTTCTTGCTGGTAATTTGAAAGGCACTCTCAACCACCAAACCATACGGTCCAAGTTAATATGATGTGAACTTGACTCATGCATAAAGTATGAGATTCCTGATAATTAAGGGTGTCAACGGATCAGGTTTGGTTCAGACCCAGGTGAAACCAGACTTGGACCCGATTTCTGGGTATGGTATCGGACCTGACTCTAATCAGGTCTCCATACCCGGACCTGATAAGAACTACATGAACCAGACCTAGACCATACCCAGTAAAACCATATTTTACAATCCCATCTGTAGTGCTGAAGACTGAATAGGTGCAGGGGCCCCATGCCAAGTCTCAAGGTTTGTCAAACATTGGAACTCAAATCCAATTTGAGATCCTTTGTTTGTGAGACAAAATACCCTGCTATGAGACGAACCCAAGCACATGACAGCATTCCCTGTGGGGCCTGCAATTTGTCGGTGTGGGCCTATGCAATGTCGCATAGCCAAGCGCTTAAGCGCTTCCTAGCTAGATCCCAACTCACCAATGGTCCAGGGGGAGATGTTACTCCCAGACTCTTTTTAAGGAGAGGGCAGGTCTGGGGGCGGGCAGGTTACATGTTCCCCCCAGGAACATGCACTGTAGCTACCTGGGTCCCCACTGAGCACCGCGTGGCGCTCAGTGGGGTGTATGGGGGGAGCCGTAGCGGTGTATGACTCCTCCGTACACCCCACTGAACGTCATGCAGCGCTCAGTGGAGACCCTGGAACATGCACTGTAGCTACAGTGCGTGTTCCGAGGGTGCACACTACACACCCTCCCGGTCTGGGGTATGACTGTCGGTAATTAGGGGCATTACATTTTTCAAGGTACTGTGTTGATCACTGAATATGCTCTTTTCATGGGGGACCCCAAAGGGGTTTGGCGCAGTGGGATGGGACCTAGGCCACTAGGCAGGTGGTCTAGGTTCAAGTCTCATGGCATCACTTCTTGTGCAAGCCGATGCGTGGCAACTCCCTTGGGGCAAGTGGTAAGCTCACAAAGTTTTACACAGTCAAGACAACTACCATAAATAGGGCAGACAAAGACAGCGGGGCTAGGTCTCTGATCTGGGTGGTTTTTCTTTGTAATTTTTTTTTAAAAAAAAGGAGGCTTGGGGGGGACCTCATCCTTGAATCTTTGAGCCGAGAAGATCCCCCATATTTCAAGATCCCATGGAATCAAACTCACTCTATGCTTCAAATTTAAAGCAACCTAACAAACACAAACACAATTTTTTTTATAGTAAAAAAGAATGAATGGAATTTAGGGCACATTCTCATGTCCTAAGAAAATGACAATACTGCCCATATCCCTATTTATCCAAATGTTGGTAAGGCACATTCCAAAATTGAAGAGAGAGAGAGAGAACGCACTATAATAAAGGGGTCGCGACCAAGCAGGCCATAAATGAACCAGGAGGTGCCGCATAGGAAGACGAAGAGGGAGAGGAAGAAGGGCATGTACTCTACACTCTTGGTCTTGATCACCAGCCTCTGCACGTTCATTAACAGCCACCAAAATCAATTAAGCCTAAAAATGATCAACTTAATACATCAAGTAAGTAGCTAGAGTTACCCATGAAATGGGGAACAGCAAAAATTGTTACCACCTTAAAGTCAACCAGTGTTCATTGGACCCACTTTAGGGATCAGGTGATATTGAAAATCACCACACCACCAGTGGTGATTTTCAGTAACCATCACCCTGTACGGGGGTCATTTCCATGATGTGTGGTGGATATTGAAAAAATCACCACTAATGGTGATTTTCAATATCACCTATTTCAAACAGTCGATTGTACCTATAATCTGTTGGAAGCTCATGATTCAAGTTGTTTAGACTCAATCTAAGCACATAGACGTGTTCAACATGATCGTTTTAGTGGGAATTGGTTTTTTGATGATATTTTCACTAAAAAAATATGTTTTTTAGTAAAAAAACAAATTGGTACATTCATTATAAGCATGAGTTTTGTATTAACGAAAAAATTTATACACCGGTCGGATTCCAGCCTTTCAAAAACTAGTTCCTAAACAAAAACATGTAGATCACAACTATTTTTTTATAGGCAAGCTGGGGTTAGGCAGACCCCCACCTGTTACACAAGGTGCCATTGGATTTTGAACTTGCAACGTCCCAACACAAGGTGACGTGCACTAACAGCTCCTACCAAACAAGCCGAGCCCCAGTTGGTATGTAGATCACAGCTATAACGTTAGATGTGACAAAAAAAATACATAAACAAACTGGAGTTTAATTGTCAGGTAAATTCCATTGTAGCAAACATCAACAGGTTTCTATTTGAATCAAAAGATGAGGTCATGAATCGAAAAATGCCAAAAAACGGGTGCCAAGAGGCATAATCTCCCTTAGACCACTTAGAAAAATAACCAAAGGGCATGGAGATTGATAACAGAAACAAAAAAAGATGAGATGGCTTCTACTGCTAGGATATAGACATCATTTTGAGAAAAGAAAAAGACTTTAAAAATTCGCTGCACATTGAGGGTTTAGACATCAAAAAATAACCAAGTAGCACACGCAACACCCTCTCGAAATAGTGGTGCACGAACCACCATTTACACTGATATGAGAGTGGCTAACATGTCCCTTCAACAACCTTTTAAGACACAACAAGAGAGACAGACCAACAACAAAACCCCTACGCTGCTAAGCACAAGGACTGTCATATGAGAGAGAGATACCACAACAACAAAACCCCTAAGCACAAGAATTGTCATATGAGACAGAGAACAACAACAAAACCCTTAAGCTGCTAAGCACAAGGATTGTCATACGAGAGAGAGATACCAACAACAACAAAATCCCTGAGCACAAGAATTGTCATATGAGAGAGAAAGGGAGCATATGTTGGTGCACGAACCACCATTCACACTGATATGAAAGTGGTGAACATGTCCCTTCAACTTTTTAAGACACACCAAAAGAGAGAGAGAGAGAGAGAGAGCAACAAAACCCCTAAGCTGCTAAGCACAAGGGCTGTCATATGAGAGAGAGGCCTTGGAAACAAGAGAATTAATGAAGCACGATATAGACCTTAAAAACAACTACTTATTAAAATTGCTAATCACAGAGAGAGAAACCTCGGAAAAAAGAGAATTAATGAGCACAATATAGACCTTAGAAACAACTACTCCTTAGCAAAAAATGTTAATCACAGAGAGAGAGAGAGAGAGGTGTGGTGTTAATTATTTCCTCACCATGATGGAGAGCGGGGAGGCGTACATGCAGATGGAGAAGATGGTGGCGGCGAACCCACAGAACATCTTCCTGGGCTGCCCGTGGAGTGCCAGCAGCGACACCAGCACCACCACTGTAAACAGCAGCAGCACCAGACCCAGCAGCGACCCCACCTTTGCCCTCACCCTTCTGTCGCTCGCGTACGCCAGGAACAGCACCACGTACACCAACTCGATTGCCGTCCCCGCCCCGTTTATGGTGCTCACCAGCAGGTTGTGCGGCGACACGAACGGCAGCCCGTACCACGCCGACAGCAGGCAGTTCAGCAGCGTCGCCACGTACGGCACCCCTGAGAACGCCTCCGTCGACCCGCTCTTGATGATCCTCTTGAACGTCACCCTGTAGAAATTTTCTCCATTCATGATTCAATATTCAATTCAATTCAATGCAGTCCGTTGATGAACTAACTCATACTTTTTTTTTTCTTTTTTGAAGATGATGTTGTAAATATAATCTCTTTTTTCTTATTCTTTTTTTGAAGGATCATCTTTGTTTTTTCAATTGAAATTTCCTTCTTTTTTTGTGGGGAGTAACAATTTTCTGGTGGGGAAGAAGATTCAAGACTGCCCAACTGAACATTTTTCCATTCATGATTCAATTCAATTCAATGCAGTCCGTTGATGAATCAAGCCATGCTTTTAAAGAGGGGGGAAGGTGTAAATATAATCCCTTTTTTTCTTGTTTTTTCTTTTTGAAGGAGAATCTTTGTATCTTAAATTGAAATTCCCTTTTTTTGTTTCTTTTTGTTTTGGGAGTAACATTTTTCAAGTGGGGAAGAAGAAGATTCAAGCCTGCCCACTTTGAAATTTCCTTTTTTTTGTGGGGAGTAACAATTTTCAGGTGGGGAAGAAGATTCAAGACTGCCCCACTTATTAATACAGTTTTTTTTGAAGGATGGTTCTTTTTCTCTATGAAAATTTCCTTTTCTTTTTTTGGTGGGGAGCAACATTTTTCGGTGGGGCAAAAGATTCAAGACTGCCCACTTATTAATACTGGTTTTTTGAAGGATAATTATTTTTCTCTAAGGAAATTTCCCTTTTTTTGGTGGGGAGCAACGTTTTTTCTGTGGGGAAGAAGATTCAAGACTACCCACTTTTAATACAGGTTGGGTAGTTGTTGGGTGGTTGCATGTATCTTTACTTGGAGTCAAGTGGGTTTCATGGTTTTTGGAATCTATATTTTCAGGGTTAGTATGCATGCAAAAGAAGAGTTAGGGGATAAAGTATATGAGAATATTGGAAGATGACCCATCATGGATTCATGATTGGGTTGAAAAGGAAAAGAGAAAAAGGTAAAAGAAGAAAGGGTTTCTTTGGGTTTATAGGACCAGGGATAGGTTGGAGTGCGAGTGAGGGAAAGTGGTAGGGGAAGAAAGAAGCACAGGTTCTTGGGTCCGGTGATCCCATTGCTGGCTTTGGGGAACGTACGTGGTTTTTAACTTTTTCGAGTCCGGTCAATTTTAGGGTTAGGGTTAAAAAGGTCCAACTCTGCATGCACAGGAGAGTGGTACAGAAAAACAGTGCAGTAAAAGGAATACCAACAAAAGAATACTGTATAAGAAACAAAAGCAAATAAAGCGGTCACGAGAACTTGAGATGAAAGGCGCCAAGAAAACAAAGTGAGATGAGATCTGAGAATTGCTCAGGATAGGGTTTGTAGCTTTTTTTTTTAAGCCTGACTTCCATTGATGCTCGAACAAGTATCAATGTAAAGATCGGATGAAGTTGTCTCCACAATATCTTGGAGTGCATAAAGAAATCTTTGAAGATCAAAAGTCAAAAAACTATAGAAAAAAAACCCAAAGAAGTACCAACCTTTCTTTTGAAATCTTTGAACATAGAAACAATGTTTGCTCTGATTTTTGTAAACCATTTTCTTTTGAAAATAAACCTCGAACCAACATCATTAAAGAAAACCGGTTAAAATGAAACAAGGAAAATAAATGCACAAGTACTTCAACAATTAATACTTGTACTAGGTTCAAAATATTGACAGAAAACCTCTCAACACCCATGATAAATGGATTTATCAAGAGAATCCTGAGAGAAGACGATTTAGAGAAGGATGATGATGATGAATGAGAGAGGATGAAGATACTCACGTTGGTGCCAAGAAAAGAAAGAGAGCAGTAATATTCCCTATCACCAAGACCAAGAAAGAAATGCAGCAATTAGTTACCAAGATTCAAAAGGACTACAAAACAATAAAAAACCCATTACTACTAGAACAGCATGAGGAATACAAGAGGAACTCACCAAAGATCCCAAACAAGAAATGCAAAATCTCCATGACTTGCTTCACCTCAATATGTTTAAGAAGGTAACGCCCACAGAGAAAAAAGGAAAAGAGGGTGTGCAAGTGGTCTATAGAGAGAGAGAGAGAGAGAGAGAGAGAGAGAGCTCTACGGTGAATGAATGGGACTGATGGCAAGGGGTATATATAGTGGAAGGGTGATGGGAAAAAGCTCTGAGTTGCATGAATGGGAGTGACGGGAAGGGGTATATATAGTGAAAGGGTGATGGGGAAATTGATTTCGTCCTTATCCGCTCCTCTGGGCTTTCGGTAAAAGCCTGCCTACAAACAATTAAAGTGGCGTCCTCTCAGTCACTGTCTGCCTCTCATACTCCACACTTTCGAATTCCTTCCTCTTCCTTTTACTCAGTTTGGTTATTTGTTTGTTTATTTCTCACAAACTTGCTGCTTTCCTCTTCCTCTGGATGAAGCATTTAATCTTGCTGTAACCCGTGGCAGTCGTCCTTGTTTCCACAGAGGGAGAGAGAGATCTTTAACTGTTCTCTTTTGACTGTAACATCTGAATTCTTAATTCACTACTAAAGCAGATGACAGAAATGCCCACTTATCAGTGTGGAAACAACCGGATTACCATTCATTTTCAGAATAATTGAGAGAGAGAGAGAGTTTTCGTTTTGATAGTGGGAAATTGCCACTGTAGAAGCAACAGTATCACCATTCTTTATTTGTTTATATCTTTTTTCAACCTTTCCTTTCTCACTTTCTCCGCTTGCACTTTTCCATTTCACCTCCAATTCAGGGAATCGTGCGGTGGAACGCACATTGGTGTACCATCATTGATGGCACCAATATGGACCCCCGATCTTGAAAGTCCGTTTCTAGTAGGTCCCACATGAAAGGCCGTTTCTAGTAGGTCCCACATGAAAGGGTAATGTCGTCATTTTGGTCTCTCATCACACTTCGACAGTCTCTGCTTGGTGGCTTGAATATCACTAACCAAGACTTGGGTTCCAATATCTTTGGTAGGTTGGTTCACATACCGGAGGATCAGGTGATTGTGTGCTGCTGCACCTAATCATCCTCTATGTAGGATACAGCCTCGATGAAGGGTACTCAGGTGTAACAGCACACCCAAAGTGTGCAATCACATTGTAACTGATCTTCTAGCTCAGTTTGAGTGTATCAATTTTGTTTTTTAATATGAGAGAAAACCCTTCCATCTCTCACTGAATCGGGATAGGGTGCAATCACGTGGTACAAAATGTGTGCATTAAGTACCTGATTTCCATCCATCGGGCCTTGGGCCCCACAAATGACAGACCCTGTCTTAGAGTCAAGTGCTTAATGCACAAATATTTGTGAAATCATATATCACATGATCTTTTTCACCACTGCACCTTGACAGGCTTTTAGTTGGTGAAACTTTTGAAACTCTCCCTACCTATTGGGGAGTACACCCAGCTTCAATCTTGCCGCAAATAATGATGCTATGGATTTTAACCCGATGACGTCTTTTTCACATTTGTCGATGTCATGAGTTACATTTTTTTTAGACAAGTTGGAGTTAGGCAGACCCCTGCCAGTTATACAACTTTACCATTGGGTTTTGAACTTGCAATATCCTCAACTAGGGATGGCAGTGGACCGGGGGAAAGCGGGCCCCGCCCCGCCTCGCCCCGTTTGGACCGGGGATGGAGGGTATGAAACGGGGATGGAGGCGGGCACGAAGGTTAAAATCCATCCCCGTCCGGGGGTGGAGGCGGGGATGGACATGCACGTTCCCCCGCCCCGCCCCGCCCCGCCCCATCCCCACCCCGGCCCATCCCCGCCCCGGCCCCGGCCCATCCCCGTCCCGGCCCCGCCCCGCCCCATCCCCGTCCCGGCCCCGCCCCATCCCCGCCCCCAACCCTTATACTCTTAGTTGTTTTATTTACTAACCCTAACTTCCTAATCCTAACCCTGGAGCCGCTGAGCAGGGCCATCGTCTCTTCCCCTTCCCCAATCCCCATCCGCACTGTCATTGGAGCCGGGCTGTCGCCGACCACCATTGGCCGTCGCCGACCACCGTTGGCCGTCGCCGACCATCTCCTCCCTCTTTTCTTTTTCCTTTCCCCGTCTGTAGCCTTGCATCGTCGGAGCAGCGTAAGTTCTCTTTTAGCTTGAATAGTTTAGAGCATAGCGCCCGCTTGATCATGAGTAGGTCAGGTGATAAGAGTAACTACTTGCTTGGCCTGGGTGGGATAGGTGATCAAGCGTTAGCCTTTGTTACTTTGCAAATTGAAAGGGGTTAAAATATGGTAGAGAGCAAGCAAGGTAGCTTGTCGAGAAAAAGAAAAACAGGAATTTTCCAAAGCTGATATTTGAGAAATGTGGAATTTTGAATCTTCTATTAGTAGAAATGTTAAGAATCTTGGAAATTTTGCACACTTGGTTTCATGTAACCACTCCCTAGATTTGATGAAAATCTGGAACTTTTTGTTGGTATTTGGTAGTACATAAATAGTTGGAATGACAAAAACCGTGACAATGTGACTTTTTTACTTTTTTTTTATCATCCAAATGTACCCTAAGTTTAAAATCCTAGGTTTCGTGAAGGATGCTTCCTTTTCTTAATGCTTTTACTTCATGGCTTGGATACCATTCTTCTTGTTAGTCTATAAGTCACCATGTGAGGCGATTTTCTGATTTATGCAAGTGACCACAAAAATCTAACTCGATTAAATGAAGATGTATGAAAGCAATTGAATCCAAGCTAATTTTTCAAGAAATTCATTCTGTCAATGTTTCCTGATTAAATTACGATAAATTATATAAAGTAATCAGCTAGAAATATTTTCTGGGCAGCTTACAATTATGCTTACTAGTGCAACTATAATTTGGTTTGCGAAACACCTGGTTCAATGCTATTTCTAGAATGTCCGAGCCCTAAGATTCCCTTGTTCTTAAAACTTGGTTGTTTTATTTTTTGTTGCCACATGCAAAATCGTCCACCTTGACATGGTCATAACCCTTAGGCCAGTCCAGATGCATCTTTGATATCAAATGTGCTCAAGTTGACCTGTACCTTGAATGTACTATGATAATCATGCAAGCCTGACTGGAATGCTTTTGCATTTTTCAACTGCATTTCTTGGGGATTAATTTAAAGTTGTAAGGATTAATCCATGGTTGGTAATAGCTTGTCCTTAAAGGTCATGTTTTTTATTTTCTAGTCTGGTTGTCTGGATCTGTACATTGCTATAAATCGTGGTAAGTTTATAATGATATTTTCCTTTTATTTGGAGTACAGTGAAAATATTTGGATATACTAAATATTCAGCTTGGACTGTATGATAATTATGTGTCACTCTACTACTTGATAGCGTGCCTTTCTCTTTATTAAATATTTTTCATCGAAGTTTCAAGCTTATTGCACCTGCTAACATCCAAGCCATTTTCAATTTTGGTTGGTTTCGGTTGGTTCAAGTTGTTTCTGTATAAAATTTAATTATGGAGAAATCAATTAAAGTTCATATCTGATAAGCAGTCTGAATATTTGTTGATAGTCTCTTTTTTGTGAATGTTTTGTAGATCTATAAGTTGGTGGCCAGTAATTTGATATGGAAGAGGAAGAACCATTAACCAATAAATTAAGTTCTCAACCTTCCAGTTCACATAGTATGTCTCAAGCTCTGGTTACACCAGTTGATAGCAACCATGTTTCAATGGAAGATAATGAAGATCAATCAACTGATTCAGGTAGATTTGCACTTGAACAGACAAGTAGGCATAAATCAGTTGTATGGAAACATTTCACTAGGAAAAAGATTGGTGGAAAGGATAAGTCAGAGTGCAATCATTGTCATAAATGTTTTGCTGGTGGTGCCAAGGCTGGAACTACTCATTTGCATGATCATATTAAGATTTGTCCTAGGCTTAAGCATAATAATATGAAGCAATATATTTTGGCTACAAACAATGCTACAGTGAATGCCGAAAAAACAATAGAGAATTGGCAATTTGTTCAAGATGCTGGAAGAAGGGATCTTGCTATGATGATTATTCTACATGAATATCCTCTTAGTATGGTTGATCATTATGGGTTTAGAAAATATTCTAATACTCTTCAACCCTTGTTCAAAATGATTACTCGAAACACTGTAAAGAAAGATATTCACAAAATTTATAATGTGGAACGAGACAAGACAATAAAATTGTTGGAAAAAACTAAGAGTAGAATTGCCATCACTACAGACATGTGGACATCTTCCAATCAAAAGAAGGGATACATGGCTATCACTGCACACTTCATTGATAATTCTTGGAGATTGCAAAGTCGAATCATAAGGTACTTGTCAAATGTCAATCATTTTTTTTTAATTCTTACTAACATGTTTTTGCAATATCAATATTTAATCGCCTTATTAAATTATGTTCAGGTTTTTATATGTACCTTATCGACATACCAAAGAAGTTCTTGCTGAGTGTTTGATGGATTGTTTGTTTGAGTGGAACCTTGATAGAAAGTTGATAAGTTTGACGATGGATAATTGCACCACTAATGATGCAGTTGTAGATATTTTATTGGATAAACTTCCATTTGGTTCATTAATATTACATGGACGGTTGTTTCATATGCGTTGTTGTGCCCATATTCTCAACTTGATTGTCCAAGATGGTTTGAATGTGATTGGAGAAAGAATTGAAAGAATTCGTGATAGTGTTGCTTATTGGACATCATCTCCCATGAGAATACAAAGATTTGAAGAGTCTGCTCATCAAATGCATATTTCAATTACCAAAAAACTTGCTCTTGATGTTAAAACTCGATGGAACTCAACTTTTATCATGCTTCAAACTGCTTTGCTTTATAAAGATGTTTTTACTCGTTTGACATATCGAGATCTCCACTACAAGCGTTGTCCGACGGAAGAGGATTGGGAGGTGGCACAAGACAATTGTGAGAAATTAGAGTTATTTCATCGTGCAACAGAATTATTTTCAGGTACAAAGTATCCTACAGCAAATGCCTACTTTCCAACTATTTGTGGGATTAGAGTTGAGATGACTAAGTGGCTAAATGATCCAAAAGATGTTGTGAAAAACATGGCGCTTAGAATGCTAGAAAAATTTAATAAGTATTGGAGTGTGATCCATGGTATTATGGGAGTGGCCACTGTTTTAGATCCAAGATACAAGTTGAGCATGTTGGAATATTATTACAAGAAGATTTATGGAGACAATGAGGCTTTAAATGAAATTATGAGGATTAAGAATCTTTGTGTGGAGTTGATTAGTGAATATGAAAAACAAGAAAACAACTCCAATGAACCTGAACTTTTTCCTCCTCCTCCTCAATCAAGTATTGGATCCAAATGTTCACTAATTGATGATCTTTCTGACTTTGATAAGTTTATACAATCTAAAGATATTGAAAAAGCATGTGGGAGATCAGAATTTGAACATTACTTAGAAGATGGGATGATGCCAAGAACTCCAGATTTTGATATACTATCATTTTGGAAGTCAAGTGGTCCCAAGTATCCTCTTCTACAAATGATTGCAAAGGATATATTTGCCATTCCTGTCTCCTCAGTTGCTTCAGAGTCTGCTTTTAGTACAGGCGGAAGGGTGATCAGTCCACATCGTAGTAAACTCCTTCCAACTACAGTAGAGGCTTTGATGTGCTCTCAAAATTGGTTGTGGGCTGAAGCACGAGGTAATGAAATTTCATTTTTTTATAATTAGTGAATGCTTATGTTATAATGTATAACTAATGCATTATTTTTAATTTATAGGTTCATCATCATCGAAGGATCCACAATGTTACACATTCTTAGAAGATATGGATGTGGTAAATTTTATTCTTTTACTCACTTCTTTTATCTGCTACTATTACTTGTTAACAAAATCTATTTTGTTTGGTTCATAGGAAAGTGAAGTAGAAGATACAAATGCTATCAATGCTGATGATATTTAGAGTTTAATGAGCTAATGGTAATTCTTTGATGTTCAACAAAATCACTTAATGTTGTATTGCAGCTAATGATATAGTGCATTTGACTATTCCACAGGTCTTGGTTGTAAGAAATGACTTGAAGATGGGGAAAGGGAAGATTGCTGCTCAATGAGTTACAAACTTACACGAGTTGCCTTTATTCATGAAAGTTCCTGTAGATGACACAATTTTACTTCTGCCAGGGTGAGTGCTCAGACCTATGCGGTATCTCAGTGAAACATCTTAATAGGTCTAGCTGTGGATTTGCTGATGCTTAAGCTGTTCATGCATGTAATTTGTAAGGAGATGCCCTTAGTTTGATATATAGTCTCGTTAGTAGGCCAAGCTGGACGTTCAATGGTTATCTGCTGTATGCTTGATTAAAGAGAATTTTGGCTACTATAGCCCATGATAGTTGATAAAGTTCACAAAATCCAAGTAGGTCACTTGTTAGAACTTATCTTCAAGGATTATTCTGTCCAATCTAAAATAGCTTTGATATGTAAGTGTTTGGTTCACATATGCTGACTACTTATAACAGTTGCTAAAGAAAGACTGCTGATTATTTATGTACCATTGAGATAAGGGCATGTTGCTACATTAACCAAGTTAATGTAAATCCAATGCTATCTAGATATTGTGGCCAAGTTCCATTTCTTGGATCCTGAACCAAAATGTTATTTGGAGACGCCTAGAAGTCCGACACTTTTGTGTTCAGTCATGTTTGATACTGACACCGACACCAACACTTCTTGACATGGGTTGGCATGATTATTTTCTAACTTTAAAGTGCCCAATACTATTGGTATGCTAGATATGGCATGTCATATGGTGAATAGTGATGACCTCTAGCAGAAAATAGCCTTTTGAGCTTTATTTTTCACAAGATCTTAGAAGTTTTTCATCAAAATTTCAATGTTTTTACAAATTATATGTGTAGGTTTTAGCAGGTCTGACAAAGTCTCAGGCACGTCACTATGCTGTTTGTAGCTCTTCAATCCCAAAGTTTTTCCGCCTTTTTTGTCACAATAGCTTCAAAAATAATTTGAATCTACTTAGTGCAGTGTTACCTGTGACTGTG
Source organism: Nuphar pumila (assembly GCF_984573655.1). Taxonomy (NCBI): domain Eukaryota; kingdom Viridiplantae; phylum Streptophyta; class Magnoliopsida; order Nymphaeales; family Nymphaeaceae; genus Nuphar; species Nuphar pumila. The sequence goes on from NC_143262.1 coordinate 87,089,257, forward strand.
AGCATCTGCAAATTACAGAAGAAAAATGGATATGTTGATCAAAAGTTGGGTTTTCTCTGTTGCTATATGGAATAATTGAGCTAAAATAAGGTAGCTATGAACTAATAGTGGTATTACAGGTTATATTGGTTTTTAACATATGATCCATTATGTTTACAAACACCTTCCCTTGCTTGAATGAATATTTGTGAGACTTATGCTTTGGTCTGGGGGTGGGGGGAAAGGGTGCATTTATTGCCTTGTTTTTCATGACTGCGTGGAGTTTTGGCACATTGCAAAAATTAAAAGCTAAAAAATAGTAAATGAAGGTTGAAACTTTCTTAGATTTGTTGTGAACAAAATGGCCTGATTTCACTGAGATACCCAAAAAAACTCTAACAACATGTTTTTTTCTAGTCAAGTTGGGTTTGTCACCCTTGGCGGTATTGTTGAGTTTCTGCTATTGTAGAGCTAAGGCCTGATTTCTCTGTTGGTGTTGGTTTGATACCATGAATTTCGTGGAAAGAGCTGTAGCAAGTTTATAGGTTATGCGTTATCTTGACTGTTTTCCATGTGGATGAATTCATTTATCATCAACTGGAATATTAACGTGAATGATTTGTAAGTAGGGATGCAATTTGACGGGGACGGGGACGGGGACGGGGACGGGGACGGGGCGGGGACGGGGACGGGGCGGGGACGGGGCGGGGACGGGGACGGGGCGGGGACGGGGCGGGGACGGGGACGGGGACGGGGCGGGGGTAGAGGACATGAAACGGGGATGAAGGCGGGGGTGGAGGATAAAATCCATCCCCGCCGCGGAGGCGGGGCGGGGGTGGAGGATAAAATTTTGAGGCGGGGCGGGGGTGGAAACCTTGTCCCCCGCCCCGCCCCGCCCCACTGCCATCCCTATCCTCAACACAAAATAACGTGCACTGACCTACCAGACAAGCATAGCCCCCGTTAGTCATGAGTCGCACTTACCATATGGGCAGAGCCTTTGTGGTAAGTAGATTTTTATTATGCGTGGAAATACTAGGGAAATTTTGTCATTGTATAAGTATAAGATGGTTTTCAGCAATGTTCAGTATTGGTGCATATCGGCCGATACTTATCGGCAGAAAATTGATATGCTTCACTCTTGAATTGGCCATTTTTTAATAAATATAAAAAAATACTTAATATTATTTTTTTACCATTATTTTAATTGGTTTAATGTGTCACATTCTGATTGACAAGTAATATTTTTTAATTATTTTTTGGCCGATTCATAATGATTCACTTGAGTATTGATATCGGCCGATTCATGAGAATCGTTAGCCAAACTATAAAGGGCCGATACCGATACTGACAACATTGGTTTTTTGACGTTCTGCTAAATAGAAATTAGTAGGTAATAAGCTGCAATAGTGAGCATTTGTTGTGCAGCCTTAAGTAGGAATTGTTGGAATTATGAAAAAATGAAATCGAAATGTTAAAAGCAAGAACACATACCGGTAGATGCCATAGATGAAAGGAGTGTTGGCGCAGTTGCACGATGTTCTCCTCAGCCTATCGACGTCCATGATGAGTTCTGGCCATCAAGTCGATGGTGAGTAGGACCCTGAACCCAAATGAGAGAAAGAGGACACCTTAGTTGCTCTTATCATGCAACCAGACCACTTTTTATAGACTTCTAAGAGAAGCCTATAGTGGAAGGTTACCATAATCAGTGGTTACTCTGCATGGCAATAAGTGCCTTGTAACTCCCATGAGTCATGTTATCCCAAGATGTATTCACATCAAATCAGGTCACATCAGGTTGGATACGATCCATATTTCAACATTCTCTCACTTGACCCATTGACATAAAAAAATACTTCATCAAGGTTTTTACTGTTATCTTGATTCAATTTTCATGAGGGTTTATATGCTATTCGATATCACAAGAATGAACCATATGAGTCATGAAGATGAACACTTATGAAATGTCATATTTTTATGCACTACAATATAATTCATTTTTAATGCTTTATAATGTTTAGATAACCTTTATAAATAAGTTTGTAACACTCCAGATTTTCAAAACAAAGTTAAAGTTAAAAATTTCATGAATTTTTTTTCTTTGCAGCAAAACTTAGAAAAGATTTTAGCAGCGAAAATGGACAATAATGAGTCATCGATTTTAGAAAACTCCAAGCAAGTCAAAGGTATGTGGCGAAGCACTCATTTTTCACCAAGGTGTTCTGTTTATCAAAACAACTGGTTTATTACAAACATCACTGCTTGAAAAAATAGTATTTAGTTTTATAAAGAAAGTAATACAACATTGTCTAGAGAAACCCTGAAACTCGATGCCGCCTTGCTCCGTATATTGCATCGTATGTTCAACATTTAAAATCTCCATTAAACGGGATCAGAACCACTACTGATCTGGTAAGCAAACATTCATCCATGCATTCAAATAAGTATCAACTCATACATAGATCACTCAGGGTCACAATTTGCAACAACGCTCAAGTATCCACGACTTAGCATATATCGCTAGAACTTCCTCAGGGTTACGAGTTAAACATTTTTATAAAGTTTTCATGACTTGGCGTGAGCCTCTTCAAGGCCTCAATTGAACTCTTTCGGGCCTCAATTGGAACATCGAGCTCAAGTCTCCAAGACATGGCACATTTGTATCCCACAAAACCAAGTGCGAGCTCTTCGAGCTTAGCTTAGTCATGCAGATACAACATGTGTCTTTGTCCTATCAATCTAGTAGTATATCGATCATGACACATTTCTCAAGGTTATGCAGGACTTGCCAGAACAACGTTCATTCATTCATGGCTGAACCTAGAACTAATGCATTGTTTCGATATTAACTCATTCACCCCCTCATATACAAGAGAAGCTAGAACTTGGGCATCAACACCACTTTCTGGGGGTTTATTATTCTATGTATTTTAGATACCCTAGAGACCCGTTGACCCTGTCCATGATATGACGGTAGAACTCATACCGAGATAACCCTAACAGGCCGGTACATGCATCCTCTACTGCAGTAGTTTGATTCAATCCTTAGATATTTAAGGATAACCACAACCTTCATACCTCCTCAGTGATGGGAGGCCCCTTGAACTCTTTGATTCATAATCAAATATGTGTCACTCATAGTTGTACCATCATTGTCTTTCACGATGAACAATAGTCTTGAAGGGATCCACCGGTCTAACCGTCACTTGTCAGATATTTGAATGTCATTCGGGAAAGTCAGTGCATCCCATATTGAGGAAATATATACCCAACCTCATTCAGTATTTTCTAGCATGGTCCAACCATGGGGTCTTGCAACTTAAGTTTTATTCATATGCAAGCTTGACTCTGCTTTCAGCATCGACGACCATCACGAGCACCTCACCTCTTTTGGGTGGACATAAAACTCTGGCTCTTTGGCCCTTACATATTTTTTATAAGCATGCATATGACATGATCTCAATAAATCGATCACTCAACATATATCACCGTAATGAGCACCTGGCTTAGTCAAGGCGCAACAACTACTCTGGCTCTTTAACCCTTACGAATAAAGTGCCCTTACAGGCAAATATGGAAATGAGCCACTCTGGCAACATTCCGACAATAGGGCATCCTCATACCATTCAATAGATTCAGACAATTCTTCTATCAACCATTTTGACAACACTTCTTGTGCTTTGACGACAGAAGTGTGACGACCCTTTCTACTTTGTAGAAAGTATTTGATAGAATTTTGACAGCACCTCCTCTGTATAATGGAGTAACATGCTATGTTCATTTTGTGCTTGGTTGAGCTTCTAAAAAAAAATTGGCAGCACCTCCTCTCTTTGACGGAGAAAGCATGCATTTCTTTTAAGCTCAGTTGCATCTTTTCAAAAATTTTGGCAGCATTTCTCTGTTTTGATTGAGAAATTGCTATGCTTAACTTGGGGATGGATGTGCACCATTGTGCGTACTTCGTATCCATCAAGCTTTGTTGGAACCTTGGGCTTTAGCTAGGCTATGCACAAGTGACTTAGGTTTTTATAAAAAAATAGTTTTGCACAAAAGCAAAGTCTTTCCAATAGAGATTTCATTTGTTAAGCAGAATCTTGATCGATGAGCGGCTATAGAATCACATTGACGATTTGAAGTTGATTTCCATTGGAATGTTCATTTATATGCAACTATATGTAATATAAGTAGAAGCTTGTGCTTTATAGTGCGATGGCATAAATGAATACATATTTAATCTTCGGCTGAAGAAAATGAACTAAATAACTTGCAAAAAGCGAATACATATATATTTGCAGAAAGCAGAAGCCTTGGCATGGTTCGACGCAATGATAATTTTAAATGCATAATTTAAATTGCAAAAAAACAGAAGCCTTGGCATTGTTCGACGCGACAGTAATCTTAAAAGCATAAGCAAATATATATATATATATATATATATATATATATATATATATATATATATATATATATATATATATATATATATATGTAATATGTAGAAAGCAGGAGCCTTGACATTATTCAATATGATGGTAATCTCAAATACATATATATTGCAATACGCATGAGCTTTGATCATAAAATATCTAACGATAGTTGCAAGGAGACGCATGTGAACACTGAAGTGTCCTATAGGGCATAAACCAAGGACTAGAGTCAGATACTACTTCAGAATGTATACGATATATATCATAACACAAATCATCAAATACTTGAGAGAGAGTGGTCGATAAATCAAACTTACCCTTCGATCGATGAAGAATGACTCTGGTGTGCTCTGTCTTCTTCGAACTAGGTTTAAACCTTCATTTGAGAGGTCAAACTAGGTAAATGAGTTTGACCTAGTTGAGAAAGAGGAAGAACAAGTCAAGCTGCTAAACTCAAGTGATTTGGACAAAGCTGGGTCCGATCCAAGTCAACTGGGTGAGGCAGGTTCTGACTTAGCCCAAGTAAGCTAGGTCTAGGTCAAATGAATCAAGCTTGAGTTTAGGACCAAAATGGACATTGAATTTTGACTAGACCCAATTGGGCTCAAGCCAAGTTAGGTGGGTTTGGACCAGGTCAGGTAGGTTCAGACCAGGTCAGGCAAACTCAAACCAAGTCAGACAGGCTCAGACCAAGTGGGCTAGGTAGAGGAGGTTTTAGAGAGAGAAGGGGTAGGTAGATTTTTATAAGAAGAGAGAGAGAGGGGATGCCTATTTATAGGCAAAGGAAACCCCTTCTTGAAGTTTCCTCCTTCGTATTTTGCCCTTAACTTTCTGGATAAAGACTAGAGGTTTCTTTGGTGTGAGGCTCACATGAAAAATTCATGGGATATTTTCTGAGTCTCACAAGGTATTTTCTAAGAAATATTTTTGTGGGTCCCACCAACATTTTTGTGGGTCCCACAAAAATTTTGGGTTTTTGATAATTTTTTTTTAAAATTCTGAGTACGCCATTTTCTTCATATCGACGTAACTAAGAAAGTTAGCACATAAAAATCTCTTAATTTTACTTAAGGAGAAAGTTATGACTCCTTCACTATTTGAGCATATATTTATGAAGATACCAATATCCTAAGTATAATTGGTTCATTGAAATCGATTTTATTCGTATTTTGAGTTCATATGCTATTTTCACATAAAAATGCTTCATAAATTTATTCAAAACTTTTTGCTAAAAAAATGCGGGTCTTACAAGGTTAGTTTTTAACCCATTCTATTGGTCCTTTAATATTTTTATTATGTTATTCTCTTTACCCAAATGAAAGATTCTTTATGTATAATCAATAATATACAAAGCCATAGCGAATCAATTTAGTTTCACAAATGTAATAAATATAACCATAATATATTGTCATACATCAGAAGGAATCAAACAAACTCATCCCCTTTACATGTTATGAATAATATCCCGATGCTAGCCCTTTAGTAAGGGGATCCTCAATTATTTCCTTCATATCGATTGTATCAATACACACTAGATGATTCTCGATCCTTTTTTTAATAATAAAATACTTTAACTTCATGTATTGACACAAGGTTGAACTCTTATTGTTATTAAAAAAGGATGCGACAACTTCATTATCACATAAGATCTTTAGTGGTCTCCCAATAGAGTCTATTATATTAAGATTCATAATGAAGCTTCTAATCTATATGGCTTGAGATAAAATCTTGTATAGATCAATAATTTCTGCCCAATGGCTTTCAGAAATTCTTTCAATGTTCTGCAGTGTGAGATGACACCTCGAATATTCTTAGTCACTCGTGATCACAAAACCCATAGGCTAAGATTATTTGAACAATCTCACTTCATATAGATATCATTCTAAGCGCTCTCACTTTTCATAGATAGCCTTCAGAGCGATTTTTCTATTCTCTATATGAGTGAGAGATTACGCCCTATATGAGATTCATATTGAAAAGGTAAATGTGAGATCCTTTATTATTCATCTTTTTTGAGATAAGCATAATTGGGTCATTATCGTTTCACTTTGGTGGAAACGATAATACTCATAGTTATTTCATCTCTTCAATTCCCAAAGAATTAACTTTAATTGGTAAAACTAGTAGATCATGTAACCGGAGGCAATTCAACACCGTATATTTGGGTACTAACATGCTTAATGCACTGGTATACACATCTATTATTGCACCTTGTGTGAATTTGGAACATAATGACCTAACTTTGGGTAGAATCATTATTTTATAAAGTCACACACAATCATAATATTGAACCTTAACACGGTCCAAAAAATCCTCAAACAATACAATTCAAATCACTTTGATGATTGCATGAGTCAGTTAATCGAAATCTTTTATGACAAACATATTAGTATTAAGGAGCATGCCCATGCACACTTGATAATACATGTATATTAATGAAGAAATATGTATTATATCATAAAAAATACAAATTCATGCTTCAACTCATATGCATTTTGAAGAAAACACATCAGATATATAATGAATGTAGTCATAATTCATGCTTAAATATCATGCATAACTTTAAATAACATCAAATGCATGTAAAAACTCATGATTTTATGATAATAAACACCTATAAAGAATGAAAAATATAACAAAAACATGTTTTTTTTTAGACAGTTTATATTGTCTTCTCACCTTCCTCCACCAGCTGCAGTCACCATTGGCGTCCAACTACTGCAATCGATGGTGACCAATCATTGTCGGTCACTGCCATTCGCTAACGATTGCAGTGCCTGAAGGACTGCCGAAACAAGGAACTTGTTTCCCTATTTCTACAGTAAACAAATGTAGTTGGTTGCCCATCGCCACCGGCCGACAACCCCTCCAACGACAGGCACGTCTAAGATTGACGGTAAGTCGACCTAATATGATCGGCCACTGTCGGCTTCAGGCGTGCTCCATCGCTTGCAAAACAGATTTTTTTTTGCCCCTCTTCTCTGAGTTCGGGTTGCCACAACGGGGTGCTTTCGGCAGCCGATTTTGAATGTCGCCAGCATCGACGTCTCAACACCAACAATGACTGTCTATCACCGACAGGCTGCCTATACCTAACAATTGTCGTCGAAAGCTGGCCTTCACCGTCAGCGGTGAAGGTGGTTGCCGACGGCCGGACACCTATGAAGACAACCACTCTGTTGGTTGTAATAGCTAGTAGAGAAGCTTGGAGGCTCTCATGGAGGGGCTAAATGCGGGGCGGGGGGGGGGGGAGGTTATGAGGTGAAAAAGACCGGTAGAAAACCTTAATTCTAGTTAGCATCGCAAGAATGCCAACGCACCCACACGCACAACGAAAGCGTGGTGGGCCCATAACCCATTGTTGGCATTCTAAAAAATGAAATCAAAATGTTAAAAGCAAGAATACATACAGGTAGATGCCATGGATGAAAGAATTGTTGGTATAGTTGCACGATGTTCTCCTTAGCTGATGGATGCCCATGATGAGCCCAGTTCATCAAATCGATGGTGAGCAGGACCCAAAACCCAAATGAGAGAAAGATGACACCTTTGTTGCTCTCATCAAGCAACCATGCTTTTTTTTATAGATTTATAAGAGAAGCCTGTAACGAGAGGTTACCACAATCAATGATTACCCTGAATGGGCATGTTATCCCAAAATGTATCCATGTCAAACCGGGTCACATTAAGTTGGATACGATCCATATTCCAATAGAAATGACTTGTGAATAAAGATGCATTTACAGCCTTCCAGCCATAGCTAGCTAAAATTAAAACTTCTCTATACAAATGATTTGAGATGTAATTTGGATTGATCTTTTACTCCAAAAAAGGCCAAATGGTTGCATAGGGTTATCATACTTCATTTTCAACCAGCTATATTTTTCATATGCAGATTGTACTTGGACATGGTTGAGACCAACCGGTTAGGGTTACATGGTGGAAATGTTTCACCAGAACATTTATGAACTAACTCTTCTCCTCTATCAATTTTTTTTTACAGTTTATGAGCTTGGTGTGTGTTCATCATGATCAATTTTCTGGAAATCGCCCTTTGGGTCATATTTTTTTAATCAAAAAACATGTTTTTTGAATAAAAATGGCAAAAATGTCTTATTTTGGTGATCCAAAAGGTGATTCCTACTAACGAGGATGAGTATGTAGATCACATCTATAAGGTTAGATTTGAAAGAAATATATATCCACACAATTTTAAAAATTGTGTTAAAAACCTACCCAACAAACGGTCATTGGACAAACCTGTTTGCAACCCGTGATGCCTAAAATGAATAGCATTGGCAAGGCTTGTAGGTACCATCTACTTAAAAATCTACCATTTTGGTAGGATTTTAGGTGCCGTTCATTTCGGCTTTTTGTTTTTTTTTGTTTGGATGAATGTCAGCTCAATGAATGGAAAAATATTACGATAGGTGGGAACTTTTGGGAGGCAATGCAGCAAACCGGCTCTCCATGACAGTTCTTAAAATTTAAGACTTTTGTAGTGCACTGTCTTCTTTCCTGTTTTCTGCAGCCTTTCTGTAGATCTGATCTTCTGTACTGTATTGGCCTCCAAATGATATCTCATCATTTGGTTTGTCATCCACTGTTTTTATGATTAATGTGATTATTATTCTTTTAAAAAAAAAATTTAAGTCTTGATTTTTTTCTGTTTCTTGTAATGATAATTTAAGTCTAGGTTCCAATTGAGTCAATTTGTTATTAGATCTCTTATAAGCAAATCTTGAGAGGCATCCCCATATAAACAATCACTATTTATAACATATGATATTGCTAAAGCATGATTAAGCCTGAGTCCAGTTGCCCAGTGATTGGGAAGATGGTAGAATCCCGTGTTGCTTAGAAGCAATTCTCCTTGAGATTACACCACTGCGGGTAGACCCAGATCCACTCATACAACTAATCATCAATGTGGTTCGGATTCGGATATTCATCAGGTCAAACACAGAAGAAACCAAACTCAAGCAAATAAATGGTTTGGGGTTCGAATCATGCTAAAAACATTTATATTTTTCTATACAAATATACCTAACCTTTGTACATAAAGGTTTAGCGGTTCTTTTACCGGGTTTGCTATCTGATCTTATACTTTAATTTGGAAACCCATTCCCAGACCCGAACTCGGCCGGGTTTGAAAAGACCCAAACCTTATAAAATTTATAGGACAATGATGTAGATGGCCCTCACTTTTATTGAAAATACCATTGCTATCTGCAAGTTAGAAAAATATAATGACCATGGCCAGTTTACAATTTACTTGACACTTTTGCTCATTGTTGCTTAAAAATTCAAGCATCTAATTTTTTAGGAGACAACTTTCATGTTGCTTGATTTTTTTAAGCGACGACAATGTCATTAAAGAACCTGGTATTGCAAGAACGAAAGACATTACTAAATATAATTGCCTATACAAGATTCATATTGAAAAGATAAATATGAGACCCTTTATTATTCAGCTTTTTTTAAGTTAAGCATAATACAATCATTATTGTTCTATTTTGATGAAAACAATAGCACTCAAAATTTGTTAAACAGTAAAAAGGTAAAACTGTCAAAAATATCAAGTGGTCATCTTTGGCATATTTTGATTAATGAATTGGCCATGTTTGACATATTTCTCTAGTATGGGCAAAAACAAAGAATGGTGCCAATCTACCTGTCCGGTAAAATTTTTATTGGCTATAAACTTGACCAAACAGAAACGGGTTGGGTCTGGCATCCGAGACAAACCCTAGTGGTTGACAGCCCTATCAGCTCGTCCAGAGTTTGCTCCCTAAAGGGGAAGGGGTGGAGACCAACATAAAACAAGAATAATTGTATTTTAGGCCGTCGTTTCTATCTACTGCAACCATACGATCAACCGTTCGATTTAACTTTTTTTGGTTATTTTTTCTTTTAATAATTGACACCGCATATTTTATTGGTAGCAAATATGGGCCATTAATAAAGACCGTCTCTACGTAATTTACAAAGAGCTGAACAATTATGAGTGAGCGTCAAAACAAAGAGAAAAAGAAAGCGTAGCTGTCCATGTCAGAATTTTAAGTTTTATATTCTTTCTACAGTACCCCCAACTAGCTTGATCTAGAAGTTGACATGTGAATTGGGTAATCTGATTGCTTTGCTCTCCCATAACTTCATCACTTGCACCTTGTTCACCAAAATGCCTTTTTCATATGGGCACCGATACTAATGAATTTCAGAACGTACTGCTTGGATCATAATAAAATACATGAAAACTTGTTGTTGTAAAGAAAAGTGCTAAATTCTCTCTCTCTCTCTCTCTCTCTCTCTATATATATATATATATATATATATATATATATATATATATATATATATATAACACGACCTCTATTGTCGAACGAGGTTGGACACGGGTGTGAGCCGTGCATCATTTTTTTTCAAAAGAAAGTTGTTTTGGACCGCTGCTAAAAAGTATTTTCACCCAAAAAAATTTGGGTAGCTGGATCATGCACATGATCAATGGTGCAAATTCGTCTTATTTTGCGTCGAACATTTTTGGTGTTACAGAATACACCCCACTATATATATATATATATATATATATATAGTGATTGGTAGCTGCTAAATCCACAGGTACTCAATTCGTGGTCATCATGCGCGTTGATGGACGGCCAGTGCAAAACAAAACAAAAAATCATGTTTTTGATGAGTTTTTTTTTTGCCAAAGGGGTATTAGTGGCGATAAAATTGTCGCCGCTAATACTCCGAGCATTAGCAGCGACAAAAATCACTGCCAATGACCTTTACGAGCATTAGCAACGATAATTTTGTTGCTGCTAATGCCCTTTTGACAAAAAAACTCATCATTTTTATGCTATTTTTTTTGTTTGTGACCATCCATCAACATGATGGATGACTAGTGCGATTGACCACACATTTAGTACCTAAGCATTTCAAAGCTACCAATTTTCCTATATATATAACTATATATATATATATAAGGATAGAGAGAAGGTGGTAGCTCCTAACAACTTTTCTAGCTAACCATTATGCAACTAGATTTTTGAAAGGTTTTCTCATGTTTGTTTAAATATGACCTCACAAATATGTTCGACACGATCAATTTACTAGGAAATCAAACATGTAGAATGCATCTATATGATCATGTTTAAGAAAAACATGCATGAAAATCCCCCCTTCAAAAGCTTGATTAACAAGGGGGTTAGGTAGAAAAGTTGTTAACATAGAGCAAGAAAAGAGAGGGAATTAGGTGCCCAATATAGATCATTTTTTTTCATCTCATTAGTAGAGATTCAAACGAGTCGGGCTCGAGTCAAGCTTGGCATGTACAAGCTCTGCTTGCCCAAGATCTTGAATGTTCAAGCTCAGCTCGTGATGAGTAAACGAGCTATGGCAATGACGAAATGCTATCGGTAGTGCTGATAACTAACTTTTTATTCTTGAGAATTTGTTTTGAAAAATAGTTTATAATTATTAAGACTTTATTTTTATTGACAATGTTGTAGGCCTTAGAGTCCAATGGTTATAAACAATTCATTTAATTGATGAATGATTTAATTTCATGAATTGTATATGTCATTTTTATTTTAAAGTTTGGATCCTTGATTGGACCGATCCATTATTTGAACATAAACCCAAGTTTGTTACAAGGAATGATTTCAGTCATATGTTGAGTTAGAATACTTGTAAGCCGCTGAAAATTCTAACCAGAACAAAAAATAAATGTTTTTATTGTATTTTTAAGAATTTTAAAATTATATATGAGTGTAACACGTAAGAATTTTTTATAACTTTTTAAAAAATAAAGATGAAATTCATGTTTTAAGTTTTGTTTGAATTTTAATTTAGATTTAGATGATTTTAATTATTGTATCTGAATCTATACGTGGATCTCAAATATGGTAAATAGGATTCACGGGTGGGATGCCTATTTAGATGTGGATCCAGTGAAATATCCCTACCTACTTTCCTTATCTAAGATTCGAGAAACTCTATTCCCAAGACTCAAAAGGGTTAACTATTTATTAAAAGGTTAAAGCGGGGTGGGGCAAAAATACCCAGATATCCATTAAAAGTACACAAGGCGGGGCAGGGCCAGTCCAAAATACCCGTTACCGATGAGCCAAGCCTTATCGAGCTCGACAGGTCGATCAAGCTCGGCTTGTTTGCTCGTTCAAGATTCAGACCGAGGTCCATACCCGACTCATTTATAGCACGGACAAGCCTTAGCCGAGCCCGAGCACATCCCTACTCGTTAGTATTTGTCTCATAATTTGAATGGGTGGATACAAAGAGAGATAAAGCATTCAATCAAATCCAATTAGCTACTTCATTTGTGTTTTCACATGTGTCATCTTTTTAGTGTATTACAATGCACGAAGTGACATCTTCGTGTTGGGGTATGGAGGACCGAAAGGTCTTTTTACCAATTAGAGGCCCACCAATTTTCTGTCGGTGATGGGGTTGAAAAAGAATAAGCGACCTTTTGTTTTTTTTAGGTCGCCACTTAGAAACCCAGCGGTCCCTTGCTATAAGGCAGAAGCTGACGGGTAGGGTAGGGTTTGGTTTAGACCCAAGTGGAACCAAACCTAACCCTGATTTCGGGTATGGTATCGGATTCAGACCCAATTCTAAAAGAACTCACCATAAGATAAATCATACCCGGACAAGATAAAAACTACATAACCAGGCCCGGGCCATACTTTGTGAAATAATATAGTTTATTATTTTTACATTGAAAAAATGTGAGTCGTAATCGGAACTCCGGTTGAGCCACCTGGGTCTGGTATAAAATTTCACAAACTATATCTAGATCCATGTATTCATCGGACCTTTAGATCTAGACCCGGGTTTTAATTGAGTCTTCTTATTTATCACCATACCCGAACCATATAAGGTTTGGTATGGGTTGGGTCCAAGTAAACCGGACCCGTTGACACCCTAGACATAGTTTTTATGACAAGGAACTCGGTGAATGAAGTGGCATGTGTCATTCTCTAATTATCGCACTCAAATGCATGACTTTTAGAAATCGAACAATCAAAGCTTAGACCATGAGTTCATAACGGTGACAATGAGAGTTAAAGGATTTGAACTTCAATGGTTTTATACGTGAGAAGATCAGGTGCAATAGGATTGCACAAATATTTGTGCATCAAGCACCTGATCACCCTCAATCTTGAGGATTGGCCTGTCAGTTGTGGGGGGCCAAGGTTTGATGGAGGGCGATCAGTTGCTTAATGCACAAAATTTGTGCCATGTGATCCGGACTCCTTTTATATGTGCAACTTTAACCAATCCAACATCAATCACTCAATTGAAAGGACATGAATCACATGTTAAGATGTGTAGATGGACCCTTGCAATCTAGTCAATGCCTGAATTTTGTGGGGGAAATGTCCATCTTGCAATTCCAAAAAATCTATTGGGGGAGTAATCACAATGCCAGCTTTCTGCAACGAGCAGGGTGTCAATGCACCAGTTGGTGGCATTTTTACAATTTATCCGAACCTCAAGGGTATTTACTTGACAATAAAATCTGCATGGTTTTCCATATGCCCAACTTCATCAGAGGACAGAAGGATCGCGTAATTGTGGTGGAGGTGAGATTTTCTCAACTTTTGTCCCTCTCTTTGCCCTGTCCTCTCCTGCTCTTTTTATTATTCTCAGTTCTGAGTGCGAAGCTACGGACAGAGCCTAACCTGTAAAGAGGTCAATGAGGCTTGGGCCTTCGGGCCCCTGAGCTCAAAAAAAAAATTCAGGGGCCCATTTTCAAGGCATGAGCTCCTCATTTTATTTAGAAAATGTTCGGGTAAAGGATCAGACCGAGATCCTTTACCTGACCTAGATTCAATTAAACATTAAAAACCCATGCACCCTCTCGTCTTCTTCAATCTAAAACCCATGCACTGGCCTCTCTTATTCTTCAATCTAATTCTCCTATGCTAGCCTTTCTCATACTATTAATAAGGGGCCCATTTTTTCCCTCCCTCACAGGCCCCATAATTTTTACAGGTACGGCTCTGACTACAAATACTAGAAACTTGCTTTTTATGCTTTTAAATTTTTACAGGATGATCGTTTTCCCCAATAGAAAATTGCACTTTTGCTTAAGAAATGAATTTCCATGATCAGTTTTTTTTTTATTCTTTATCATAAAAAAAAAAAACTTGAAAAAAGGCTCAAAGGTAGGGCTGGTAACTGAGCCAAATGAACTGAACAGGGCATGTTGGGGCTCAGCTTTGTGGCTCAGTTCATGTTCGTTTTTAGCTGAGATGAAACGAACACGAGCGGGCTCATGTAAAAACATTCTATATTATTTATACGTGGAATATATGTATTTTATATATTATACTTAAAATATTTTTTTTAATATATTGTACTTAATAGTTTATATTTTATGTATATATTTTTTATTCATCCTTATATATTTGATATTTTGATGCATTATTTTTTGTTTATTAGGCTGAAAATATATATTACACATAAAAATATTTTTTTTTAGCTATACAAGCTCTCCCAAGCCAAGGGGACTCGACTTGTTTAAGATAAAGTAGCTGCTTGTGGCTCGGCTCGGCAGCTATACAAACCACCAAACGAGTTAGTGATGAGCCAAACTGAGCCTGGTCACAAGGGGATCGGTTCATTTACCAGCCCTACTCAAAGGTATGCTTAAATAAATTAAAACTAGGTTTTATGTACTTTTTTTTATGCTGCTTTGTACGTGCTATCTTTATCGCTTTTTATTTTCTTGCTATTACGCTTCTTACATGCTGAAGCTACAACCGCTATGGCATTTTTTCAAACACCAACTTCTTGCTTCACATCTCATCCAACATTGATCAGGTACAATGTGATTGCACACTTTTAGTAAGGCTCAACAGCAGATGGATGGTGGGTGATCAACTGCAGTAGCACACTTACGACCACAGAGGCCGCCTGCATGGCCTGCGAGGTGCAAGGTGAGGATGCTGAGATGAAGGCAGTGGATCAAACCCTGCTGGTGTAGGTGTGTTCGTAGCTTTCAGATCGGTGGCCCGGGCTTATCCAACAAAATAGGCAAAGTACAGTTGATCCATATGGTTTGCTCCATAATGCATTGCTCAATATGTTGGTAACTGTGTTCAATCAAACTAACCACTTATTAATAAGGGCAGGTTACACCTTGCTGGGTTGCCTGAGTGACAGCGAGCTTGAGGAGAAGGTGCTGACTCCTTCGTCTCAGGTTCGACTCTGACTAGGTGTGTGGGTGCCTTTTAACTGGTGGACTCTGTAAGAGGAGCCTGTGACCTCACCGGGGGTTTACGTTACATGGTGGTAGGCCCAGCCCATTAATTGACCCAGTTCTCAGCGAGTGCTCTTCATCTTTCAAAAAATAATAATAATGAGGGCAGGGGTTTGCAGTTGGCTACCCTTTTTCAGCCATATTGTATGCACAATTACGTCATGGTCAACTCTTTATTCCATCCTTGTCTTCAAAAGTTGCCATGATGGAAGCCTTTACACGAAGAATCCAATCAATTAAAATGACCATTTTACCCAAACACTTTTTTCAAATTAAAAGGCCTAGATTTTTTTGGAAACTTCTCCAGCCCTATATTAGAGCATGAGTTCTCTCTCTCTCTCTCTCTCTCTCTCTCTCTCTCTCTCTCTGAGCTGTCAATGGGTCGGGTTTGTATAGGGTACTCGGCTCGACCTGAAACCGAATTTTCGGCTATGGGCATGCAAAAAGCTACCCCAAATAATATTCGGGTTTGGGTCATTATTTTTTCCAGGTACCTGACCTGAGTATTTTTTTATGTATTTTTTAAATAAAAAATCTAAAACTATCCGGGTCTGTGTTTGGATTTCATTTTCATGACCCGGCAAAACCCGAACCTGATAATTATATTGGCGGGTACAAGTCGACCCTGACCCAACCCGTTGAGAGCACTACTCTCTCTCTCTCTCTCTCTCTCTCTCTCTCTCTCTCTTTATTAGCCTGTAGGAATTAAATAGGTCAATCTTGATGCAGCAATGGACCTGATTTTTGAAGAATAGATCATATTACGGAGTTGGTTCTCCATATTAAAAAATCTAGGATCGGGTCATTGGTATTGGATCCATTGAAAAAATGTATCAATTTCTATGTGGAAAAGGTAAAATGAGTTAGATTAGATTCAAGTTCAACTTAAATCCAATCTCTTTTTTTACCAGATTCAACCAAACCCGACCATACTTATTTTTTTCCAATACTATACGGATTTGGATATATACTATTAGGATTTATAATATGGACTGGTTCAGATTGATAGAGAATCTGACCGATTTAGCACTTCTAATTCCCAACCCCAAAACCTACTTTATATCATCGGGTTTGTTTAGGTTTAATTTTAAACGTGGTAAAACATGGGTCTAATTAAAACTCGACCCATTAAAAATGTTAAAGTCATACCAAAGACAAACAAAAATCCAACTCATATTGGGTAGGTTTTTCCATATATAGCTTTTAGACATGATTTAAGTATAGGTCTGATGAGGCCTACTTGACCCAACCCCTTGTTACACCCCTTATAAATAATAGAGTTGAAACTAGGCTGGATATGGGTCAGGTCAGGATAGATCCAATACTGGTTCCAACTTTTGAAGGGTGGGTTCAGCTTCAAATTTGAATTCAACTTGAATCATATAATAAAACTCATGATCCAGTCCAAAAATGAGACCCTATATTGCTAGATCCAGGAAAATGGATAAAAGAAACTGGTTTTTAAGGGAAAAGATAAATGACTCCAGTTTGACTTCATTATGACCCAAAATCACTGTAAAGTCTGCAAATTTTCTGATTTTTTTTGAAATAATAAAGGGATTATTGAGGCACTTTTTTAGAAGAATTAAGTGTCACTTTTTGACAAATTAATCAGTTCCTATTTATCAAGTTAATTATCAATTAAGTGTCAATATTTTCTGGGATCTTTCCATTTAGAATCAAGTTACTTTGGTAAATTTTGAATATTTATCAAGTTATCCTTATTTACGTCAATTTTAATGAGAAAATCATGAGGTTTTGTGTGAAGTATTCGAGTCTAGACCTCAGCAAAGATCTAAGATGATCAACACACACAAACGAAAGTTTGGTCGGGCCGAGTGATCACGTGGGATCCACTGGATCATAAGTTATCTAGGTTCGGATCTCCATGTGTTTTGGGTCAACTCAGATGGGTTTGAGTAAAGTTTAGACTCATATTATCATTTATTTTAAATATGGGAGATTTCTGGATCCATCCGAGACCCCAATGACTCTAAAAAAGGATTTGGATCCATTGGAGACCTGAATGAATCTCCTTAAGGTAAATAGGATGTCAGGTCCAGTGGCAGACCCAAATGGATCTCGCTAAAATAGAAACGAATTCAATCTATTGTGAAAGCCGGAAGGATCTCACTTATACTTAAGAGATTCAGAGTCGTTTGAATTTTCAAACAGATATCAAAAATGATTTGGGTCCATCCGGGACCCAAATGTCTCATGTTAATATATATAATGGGTTTGATGAGACCCAAAATGAATCTCACCAAACCCATAACTCAAACCTGACCTGACCCAATCCAATACCCTCCACTCAAGATGGCAGTGGATTTGGGGAAAGCGGGGCCCTGCATCGCCTTGCCCCGTTTGGACCGGGGATGGAGGCAGAGACGAAGGTTAAAATCCATCCCTGATCGGGGATGGAGGCGGGAATGGACTTACACTTTTCCTTGTCCCCGCCTAGCCCTGCTCTGCCCCGTCCCCACCCCGATTCCCATCTAGCCCCGCCCCATCTCTAGTGCGGGGCTAGATGGGAATCGTGGCCATAGTAAATATCTGATAAGGTGTGCGGCATTTTGCAATTACACCAAAAGGAAAGGGGGATCTTCGAAAGTATTTTTTTTCCTAATGAGTGTGGGAAGAGGGCGCAGAAGAGGAAATCTCACAAAGGGCTCGAATTTGAGAGCCTTCCTCTTGCTTCACCGCCCCAATTCTTCCACATCTCGCTTCAAGGGTTTCTTTTTCTTTCCATCATTGTATCTGTTAGGTGTAAGAAAGAAGGGAGAGAAATTCAAAGAAGGAATGGGGTGTTTAAAGATAGAGGTCTTGATGAGGTGGAATAGTCCCATATTGCTTTTGCTTGAGTTTTCTGAGATCTTTATAAGCAATTAGTGAACTCATACACTTGTTCCTGAGAACAAGGGAGTGGGATGACCACCACACACACACGCGCACGCGCGCCCACGCGCGCGCGCCCGCCCGCCGCGCCGTGTCGTGTCGTGTCGTGCCGGGCTCGGGTTCGGGTTCGGGTTCGGGTAATTGGCCCTTTAGGGCCATATCCAAATTCTGTGCCCATTATGACGCTTCGGATTCCGTAACGGGTCTCGATCTTTTGAAGACCGTTAACGGATCACGTCTCCTCAGAATCCGTAACGGGTCCTTCCATGTTTCATAACCGTTCGTGGGTTATAAAAGCGTGGTGAGGGCTGGGGTTACGAAGAGGTTGAGACAGGCGATTTCTGGCCGAAGCTCTGCGATTTCCCATCTCTCTGTTACTCTCTCTCTCCTTTTTCTGAGATATCCCGAAGAGGGTTGTTCTGCAACTTTGGTTCGAAGAGGCTGTTTTCGAAGGACGACCCGCCGGAGTGCACCGTTCGGTTCGTCGTGGCTATTGTATTCTGTGGGAAGGACGCCGGACCCTGATTTGCACAGTATGTGGGGGCGAATCTTCTCTAAGGGGAGTACCTTCGTACGCCTTAGCCTGTATGTAGATGATATTCTACTGTTTAGTTCCAATATGGGAATTGTTAATGAGACAAAGTCGTTTCTTAGTAGTAAGTTTGATATGAAGGATATGGGTGTTACAAGCGTGATCTTATACTTAAAGCTTACTCGTTCAGCTGAAGGGTTAACCATTTCTCAATCTCACTTTGTCGAGAAAGTACTTGTGAAATTTGGTTATAACCAAGGGAGATCTGTAGCAACTCCATATGACCCTTCTATCCCTCTTCATAAGAATACGACTGGTGTTCCTGTGTCTCAATTGAGGTATTCTCAGATTATTGGAAGTTTGATGTATCTTGCAAATTGCACGAGACCGGATATTTCGTTCTCCGTGACAAAATTAAGTAGATACACAAGTTGTCCAAATTGCACTCATTGGAAGGCATTGGACAGGGTACTTAGATACCTGAAAGGAACCATTTCCTTGAGTTTGCATTACAAGAGATTCCCTGCAGTTCTTGAGGGATATAGTGATGCGAGCTGGATAGCCATGAACTCTGACAGTTATGGCGTGACAGGGTATGTATTTACCTTGGGTGGCGGCGCAGTCGCCTGGAGATCAGTAAAGCAGACCATCTTGTCTCGGTCTACTTTTGAGGCTGAACTCTGTACTTTAGATGTCACTGGATTGGAAGCTGAATGTTTAAAGGGACTTCTTGAGGAACTTCCTTTAATGTGCAAGCCAATTCCTGCGATATCTATGCATTGTGACAATATGGCCACTATTGCAAAGATTAAAAGCACAAAATATAACCAAAAGCAGAGGAGACACATCCAAGTCAGAATAAAATCTGTAAAGGAACTGGTGTCTCAGTTAGTGGTTGCTGTGGACTATGTTGGATCCAAAGAAAACACAGTTGACCCATTAACGAAAGGACTAGATAAGTCTTTAGTCCTAAAATCCAGAGAGGGGATGGGACTGAAACCCATCAGTAGTTCATCTACAGTAGCAACCCAACCTATCTGAGTGGAGATCCCACAAAGTAGGTTCAATGTGGTAATAACAAGCTGTAGGGTGAACTGGATAGCACCTTATTAAAGATAATACTTTGTATATGTGTCTGTTCTCCTGTTTACTCTAGAAAGGTGCTGTAGCTGCAAGTTAAGGAAGAGTTAAAACTCTGAATGGGTTCAAAGTCTTCAAGGTGAGATGTTAGCAGTGCATCTTTGGAGAAGCCCACCTATGTGAGTGTGACTGTGTGGCCGCAGTTCAAGGAATTGGGTTATTCCTGAAGTCACTCATGAAACAGGATTCGGGCGCATGGCCTTTAACGCGCTGCCCCTAAAGATTACAACCAGAACCTTTATCATGTTGTTGCTGATGGACACTCCTACACCAAAGGTTCAAGTTCAAGACTTCAGTTCACTTCGTTCCTGTGGGGGTAAAGTTAGTCAACTAAGGTAGTGGTTCAAACCGGAAGGTACCATTGCTGAAAGCATGATATGTCTTGTTGCAGAATGTCTCTTTTAGCACTTTGGTTTCCTTCCGCTTCATTCTTTGAATTTGTGGGGGAATGTTAGGTGTAAGAAAGAAGGGAGAGAAATTCAAAGAAAGAATGGGGTGTTTAAAGATAGAGGTCTTGATGAGGTGGAATAGTCCCATATTGCTTTTGCTTGAGTTTTCTGAGAGCTTTATAAGCAATTAGTGAACTCATACACTTGTTCCTGAGAACAAGGGAGTGGGATGACCACCACACACATGCGCGCGCGCGCGCCCGCCCGCCGTGCCGTGTCGTGTCGTGCCGTGCCGTGCCGAGCCAGGCCGGGCTCGGGCTCGGGTTCGGGTTCGGGTTCGGGTAATTGGCCCTTTAGGGCCATATCCAATCAAGACAAGTATCTTTTTACCCAAAGTTTCTTTGGATTCGGTAACGGGTTATGGGAATGGATAACGGGTCACGACTCCTCGTATTCTGTGCCCGTTATGACGCTTCGGATTCCGTAACGGGTCTCGATCTTTTGAAGATCGTTAACGGATCACGTCTCTTCAGAATCCGTAACGGGTCCTTCCATGTTTCATAACCGTTCGTGGGTTATAAAAGCGTGGTGAGGGCTGGGGTTACGAAGAGGTTGAGACAGGCGATTTCTGGCCGAAGCTCTGCGATTTCTCATCTCTCTGTTACTCTCTCTCTCCTTTTCCTGAGATATCCCGAAGAGGGTTGTTCTGCAACTTTGGTTCGAAGAGGCTGTTTTCGAAGGACGACCCGCCGGAGTGCACCGTTCGGTTCGTCGTGGCTATTGTATCCTGTGGGAAGGACGCCGGACCCTGATTTGCATAGTATGTGGGGGCGAATCTTCTCTAAGGGGAGTACCTTCGTACGCCTTAGCCTATTACATAAACTAAACATGTTCCTGTTGTTTTCTTTATGTTCTATGCATCTGTTTAGTCTTATGTTGTCGTCTGGATTTTGGTCTGATGCAGAAAATGCCATGCTTGCTCCCTGTTATTGTTTCGGTCGTCTGTTAATCATGTTATTTACACTGTTGTATTTCTTGATTTATTTTGTGTTTTATATCATGATGACGATTGGGAAACTGTGTGATCTGAAAAATGATCCAACAGTATCTTCCATGCCTCCACCAGTTTCCGACGCTCCTTGCCCTAAAGGACGACACCCATC
The DNA here is from genome assembly GCF_984573655.1 of Nuphar pumila. NCBI lineage: Eukaryota > Viridiplantae > Streptophyta > Magnoliopsida > Nymphaeales > Nymphaeaceae > Nuphar > Nuphar pumila. Next base: position 87,111,075 of record NC_143262.1, read on the forward strand.
TTCTAGTTTCCTTCCCAACTGCCTCTTCAGCGCTTGCTTCTCATGAGGTAATGTGGTTTTCTCATCACCACCCTTTGTTTTCCCACTCCTCTTTACGATGGTTGTTTTCCTTTCAGTTCTTTTTGGTTTCTTGTGCTTTAAAGAAGATGGGTGTTGCTTATTATGACTATTTCTTGTTCTTGTATATTGTATTTGATTGTTTTGGACTTGTTTTAATGTTTTCTTCCTGCTTGGAAGCCAACTCCCCGTGGGTTTTTGTTTAGTTTTGTGTTTTTTGAAGTAACTATAGAGTTTTATGTTTTTCTCTTGTGGGCTTTGTTTTCCCAGAGTAGACTGAAGATGGGAAAAGTGGGATGTGGCGGGGATAGAGCGGGGGCGGTGGTGAGGCGAGGGCGGGGCGGGTATGAGGCGGGGGTGGGGCAGGGACGAGGACGAGGATGGGGATTCATATTTTGAGACGGGGCGGGGGTGAAGACCTTGTCCCCCGCCTTGCTCCGGTCCACTGCCATCCCTACCTTCCACCGAACCCACCTCACCCTTAACCCTATTCGGTTGGACTCAATAGGATCCAAACTCAACCCAATTTTCCCATTGTCTCACTGTTCTCTCTTTAAACCCAACCCATGGGTTTTTTTTTCATTAAAAACATCTATCTCTTTGGTCACAGAAAACGACCTCCCATGGTTTCCCCTCCCCCTTGCCCGTCGCACTTCCCTCTTCCCTCCCTTCAGTTGGAGGCAGCCTCAAAGGGGACACCCGCAGACACATCTCCTTGTTGAGCCTTTTTCCCCAACAGAAGCACCTCCCAACTCTGATTGGCGACCCTCCCACTTTCCTCCCCTGCTACCCTGCTCCTTCTGCACCACCACCCTTGTCATGACCTCCTCCCTTCCCCTCCTTTTCTGCTTTTTTCTGGAAGAGGAAGAGCTAGTGGCTCTTCCACACCATCTTCTCCACTTTTACCTACAAAAGGAAAGCGGAGCAGGTTATATGTCTCCCCCCCCCCCCCCCAAAGATGGACTCTTTGCTACAATGCGTGTTCGGGGGTCTTAGTGAGCATCACGTAAGTAAGCACATGGGGCTCGTATCCCCATGTTTTTCAGCATCAGTTAACATCGAAGTCTGGTGCGGTTGCAAAGACTTAAGTACCCTTTTCCACCATTCTTGCCATGAAACGACGGTTCGGAAAGATGACAAAAATGTCCTCCATTCAGAAAAAGGAAAACGATGGTTTGAGATACTCCATCTAGAAAAGTGAAACGCTGATTCAAGAATGATGTTAACTCTTTAAAGGGAAATGTTGGTTCTCCTTAAGCAGTAAACTTTTGCACCATCTGGTGTAACATGAGCTCCTTTTGACGATGCAAACTTTGTCGTCATCTGCTACCATCGGACCCTCCTTTGCCATCATTTGCTGTCATCGGACCCTCCTTTGTCATCGTCTACTGTCGTCGAAGCACCTTTTGCCATCGGACCCTCCTTTGTCATCGTTTGTTGTCGCCAGAGCATCTTTTACTATTGTCTACTGCCATCGGACAACCATTGTCGTCGTCTGTGCAGTGGCAGCATCATTGCAACCATCGGTTGTGTCTACTTTCTGAGTGTACTCCTCCACTATCAAATTACCAAGGTTTTGTTATGTAAACAAATCGATTTGTAAATATGAATGCTAAATCTTACAACTGGTTTTACTATTCATGCTAAATAACACTTGTTTTCATACTAAAACAAATCGATTTGTACTTATCCACCTTCTGGGAGTCGAAAAATAATTAGCACGATTTGTTATTATGAAGGCCAAACATTTTAACGATATGTACTTATGAAGGCTAAATTTCTACAATGATTTGTACATTCGATGCAGCAATGATTTATACGTTTGAAACAATAACGATTTAATTAAACAACCACGATTTGTACTTAAGTTTTATAAATCGTACAATAATAAGTTTAAAGCAACAATGATTCATATATTTAAAGCACTAGTGATGTGTATTTATGAAGTTACCTCGATTTGTACTTAAGTTTCCTAAATCTTACAACGATGTTTACTTATGAAGCCAAATATTATGACGATTTATAATGTTGGTGATTGTGTAACGAATCTGATAATTTGTATTATTATATACTTAGAGAGGCGGTTGTAACGTATAATGATGTGGTTAAATTTATCTGTTGTGCAGGTTAAAAATGTCTAAAGCTCGTCAGACAAAAAATCTCCCTTCGTTCTATGAGATGAATATTAGAGAAGTTATCCGTCAGTCCCATCTATATGAGCGTTATGAAAGGTACCAAAATATAATAAAGATTGAGAATGATAAAGACATAGACAAAGCATTGGAATTGTATTATGTGGAGGATTATCCATCAAATATTAAGGATGAAGACCAAAGGAAGAATGAAGAAGAACTAAAGATGAAGAAGAAGAATAAGGATGATGAAGAGAAGAAAAAGCAAAGGAAGAAGGAGGAGGAGAGAGAAAATCAAAAGAAGAAGGAGGAGGAGAGGGAAAGACAATTGAAGAAGAAGGAGGAGAAAGAGAAGGAAAGGCAAATGATGATGCAACAATATTTTAAACAACAAAGGAGGATAAGGCGAACGAAGAAGGATGTGAAGGAGAGGAAAAGGCAAAAAAAGAATAAGGAGGAGGAGGAGGAGAGGGAAAGGCAATTAAAGAAAGAGGAGGAGGAAGAGAAGAAAAGGCAAATGATGAAGATGTAAGAGGAAAGGCAAAGGAAGAAGCATCGGGATGAGGAAGAGAAGAAAAGGCAAAGAAAGGAGAAGGGAGAAGAGAAGAAAAGGCAAAGGAATGAGAAGGAGGACGAGGAAGAGAAGGAAAGGCAAAGGAAGGAGAAGGAGGAAGAACAAAAGGAAAGGGAAAAGAAGAAGTAGGAGGAGAAAGAGAAGGAAAGGGAAAGAAAGAAGCAGAAGGAGGAGGAAGGGAAGGAAAGGGGAATGAAAAAACAGGAGGAGGAAGAAAAGTAAAGGAAAAGGAAAAAGGAGGATGAAAAGAAGGAAATGAAAAGGAAGGAAGAAATTGAAAAGCAGAGGAGGGAGGCAAGTGAGGGAAGGAAGGAAGAAGAAAGGCAGAGGATAGGGGGAGGGGATGAAGAGGAGAAAAGTGTGACCAAGGTACGTAAATCGATTATGTCTGTCATAATTTACTGTGATAAGTACTATTGTGATAGCGATTACTATGTATAGCGATTACTGTGAACGATTTATTTTGATAGGTATTACTATGTATAGCGATTATAGTGGTAGCAATTATTGTGATAGTGTGTGTGCAACGATTATTATTTATAGTGATTACTATGTACAGCGATGTGTAGAAGTACAAATATGACTAATTTATAATTGATACGAATAATATTCTATTTTATGTTACAGAGAGGTCAAAAGAGAAGTAGAGCAGCAGGTAAAAAGCTTGGAATGCGATGTCAGTGGCCTATAGTTCTGTCGTGGTATAGACAACTGAGTGAATATCAGAATGATCGATTACGAAATATGCACTTCAACGGCCTTCTGGACCAGCATTATTTTGAAACGTACTGAAACTCCATGACCCACCTGATAAATAAGTGGAATCATCAAACGAACACATTCCAGTTTGATTCTTTTGAGATCACCATGACCCTAGAAGATGTCGAGCAGATTACTAGACTTAAGTGTCATGATAGTGTTGTCCTATTACGGGATTCAAATTATAACGCAAGAAAAAAGTGCACGGCCCTTCTAGGAATGTCGATGGACGACTGGAGTCAATGTATTTTTGGTGAAAGTAATTCTACATCGATGAAAGTTTCTTCTTTTCATAATAAATGAAAAGGTCGGTCCACTACATGTGCATCTGAAAGAGCTGACCAAGAGTTGCGTGGCTTCTTTCTTTATTTTTTTGGTCTTACTTTATTTTTCAATTATTCTGGTTCGAGAATAAGTTACTTGTGGTTGCAGTTCCTGTAAGACATAGGTGAGGTCGACAACTGGGCATGGGGTGTTGCTATGCTCGCACAGCTGCACAGTCAACTTTACCGTGCGAGTAAGGGTATAAAATTCGTCGAGAGGTTTTGGCCATTTTTTCAGGTATTTGTTTATTACATATTTAGTACTTGTAGACTAAGCTCATTGAAGGTTGTAGTGTTACTAATATATTATTTTTGTAGGCCTAGGTATGGGAGCATATTGTCGTGTTGCATCCTCAGTGTGGCCCTGCGATTTGTGATTTTCCAAAGATTGGTGGGTGGGCTAGAATAAATATCAAAGAGGATAATGCTAAGTTTATTTTATATTGTCTGCAACTAAATGCGATAAATGATTTAAAATCGTTTACAATCATTTTAGTATTTATCATTCAGTAGTATAAATCGTTAAAATGTTTAGCATTCTTAAGTAATCATCGTTGCAGGATTTTGTCTTCGTTAGTATAAATCGTTATTGCTCTAGCATTTATTTTTCAGTATTATAAATCATTGTAATCATTTGCATTCTTAGTAACAGTCATTATAATATATTTAGCACTCATTATTATAAATAATTTTAATATTTAGCATTCATTAACATAAATAATTGTCTATACCTAAACCATAATCTCCAATGTATAGGTTGTGCGGAGACCGTATGGAGATGGGGAGGACAAGGACCAAGAGCTTATTGCTGAGGGTGCGAGACTGTCTGACCGCGATATTTGGTTGTTTAGCAATTATGAAGCCGAGTTGCAGCATGGTAGTCGAGTTCTTCTACAATCTAGCTTGGGACAGTCTATTCCAAAGAAGCCTGTGGAAGTCAGAAAGAAAAAGAATAGTGGTGGGGCCAGGAATGTGAATTAGTATGAACGCTACAGAAAACAATTGGATAACTAGAACGAAGGAGGTATTCGTGCCATAGCGTATGATTATAAAGAACGACAATATAATCCCAACTATTTCCAAAAATATTGGGAATCCATGCATCGAAATCTGGAGATTGAGAAAATTGGGAACCCATGCCTCCCTCCTGTCCTCCATCATGTCGCATCTCAGTCTAGAAAACACGTTCATCGTCTCCCTCCGGCTACAACAACGATTACCTCAGTAACAGTACACGATGAGGAGGGAATACAACTCACAAAAGATAATATAGTTTTTGGCATAAGGTTTGAGATGTTGGAGAGGGATAATAAGGACTTACAAAAGGAGGTGAGCAATTTGGGGAGACAAATGCGGTCACTGGTAGGGATGATGACCAGTGTTTATAATAAGATGGAAGGAACCAAGAGGCCACTGAGGATAGAGAGTCGACCAAGTAAAAGAAAGATACGATTTGTATGTCGTCATTGTCCATCTCAGTCGTCAAGTGTCACTGAATAAATGATGGAGATTCTTTTTATCCCGATAATTATTTGTTGTAATTCTATAATTCTTTGTTGTAATTCTATAATTATTTTTTGTAATGTGACATTATTTAATTGTTTAATTCTTTTTTTAATAAGTGTAACACACAAGTGCCACTGAACAGATCGTTGTAATGTTCGACCTTCATAAATTAAAGTGATCGCATTTGTTTTTTATAAGAGATCATGATTGGCTTGCAAGCAGTTGTATATAAGAGATCGCGATTTGTTTTTTATAGAAAGTATTCTATCGCAATCTGTAGAGCCATCCCACCTAAACCCATCAAATAATCAAACCAAATCTGTTTGAATATCCTATTGTGATTTTCCTTCATCAGCTTTTTCCTAGGGAACGATACGTTCTATCACGATTTACACAATGACATTCGATAATGGCAGAAAAGAAAAAATGAACAAATCGACACGATGTTTAGACTTAGTAAAGAACAATTCAACTTTAGAATAAACAGATTGACAAGATCTATATCACTCTATGACAATATCTGGTATAATGATTCAGATACAATACAAGTACAACGATTTATTTTATCATGAATTACACAACTTATAAAAGGCAAAAAGTAGAAAGAAAAAATTGTTGAAGGTTATAGTGTTACTAATATATTGTATTTATAAGCCTGGGTGTGGGAGCATATTGTTGCGTTGCGGCATTAGTGTGGCTCTGCGATTTATGGTTTTCCAAATATCGGCTGGTGGGCTAGAATTAATGTAAAGCAAGATAATGCTAAGTTCATTTTAGATGGTCTGCAATTAAATGAGGTAAGTGGTTTAAAATCGTTAACATATAATTCAACATTTATCATTCAGTAGTATAAATCCCTGAAATGTTTAGCATTCTTAAGTGATCATCGCTGCAGGATTTTGTCTTTGTTAGTATGAATCGTTATTGCTTTAGCATTTAACTTTTAGTACTGTAAATCATTGTAATCGTTTGCATTCTTAAGTAATGATCATTACAGGATTTTGTATTTCTTAGTACAAATCGTTATCGCTTAAGCATTTAACTTTCAGTACTATAAATCGTTGTAATTGTTTGC